>NW_027513458.1:0-189461 GCF_048772815.1 Callospermophilus lateralis
CCTCGCCCAGCAGTTCCCAGTGGGTCTCCTCTGGGGCCCGTGGGTGGTGCCCCTCCCTCGCCAGGGCTCAGTCTGCCCTGGGCCCTGTGGGTGAGCGCCCCTCGCCTGCCAGGGCTCAGTGTCCTCTGGGCCTGTGGGGGGGGACTTCCCCCTTGCCCGCCAGGGCCCAGTCTTCGCGGAGCCCTAAGGCCACCTGGCGCCTGGGGAGTGAACTGTGTGGCTGGGGTCTTTCTCTCCCACGCTGGGACACCCTCTTTGGCCAGAGGGGTGAAGAGTCCCTGTGGAGGCCGCCACCCTGGAGACTTGGAGCTAGGTGGAGAGTTCCTCCTGGCAAACACCTGGCTTTTGGCCTTCGAAGCGGCCCTGCAGGCAGCCTTGTGCTCAAAACCTGCGACCCCAAGAACACTGTTAGGGGATCTCAACTCCGAGGGCACCCAGGACCCGGATCCATCCCGCCTGACACAGCATTTTCTGGCCTTTGGGCCCAAGGGGCTGTGCTCCTGTGCATGACCACAACCTGCCCGGGATCGCGGAGGTCCCCGGGAAGAGTGGATGTGGATGTCCAATTCTTGTGGGGATCTCCTGGGACGCGCCAGCGGGCGCTCTCTGGGCCCCAGGGAAGAACCCTGTGGGACCCTTGGATCCGGAGCCACGCCCGCCTGGGCGGGAGCCTGGGAGATTTGACAGAGGACATCTCCCCACCGTCAGGGAGGACCTGCTGAGACCCGGGAAAAGGGCACCACTGTCCCACCCTGGCCCCAGGTAAGGGAGACTTGGGGCTGAGGGCATCTCCGCCAAAGGTGCCCAGGACTCTGAGGCCTGTGGGTGAGCGCCCCTCGCCCACAGGCATTCATTCTCCAGGGTTGCTGCGGGTGAGCTCCCTCAGCCCCCCAGCGCCGCTCAGGCTGCTCGGGGTTCTGGGGGTGAGCGCCCCTCACCCAGCAGTGCTCCGGGCGGCCCTGAGTGTGCAGGGGAGCCGCCCCGGCCCTGGGGGTGGGGGGCTTAGGCTTCCTTCCTTCCTGGGGGTTAGCACCCCTCCCTTCAGCAGTGCTGGGCCTGGCCTGCTGGCTGTGGGTGAGCGCCCCAGGCGGCCTGCAGTCCCCAGGGCGCTCTGGGCCCTGCTGGTGAGCGCCCTGGGCCTTCAGTGCTCAGTGTGCTTGGGCGTGCTGCTGGTGCGCGCCTGGCGGCCCCCCGCCCCAACTCCCCGCGGTCCCAGCCCTGTTCCCTTTCCCCAGGGTCCTGCTTGGCAGGGCCACTGGGTCCCTGGCATTCATTCTGCACTGCGTCCTGCGGGTGAGCGCCCCTCGCCCGCCAGTGCCCAGTGTCCCCAGGGTCCTGTGGGTGAGCCGCCTGCCTTGTGGGGGGGCCCAGCAGGCTTCCTTGTCCTCCGGGGCCTGCGGGTGAGCGCCCCTCGCCCGCGGGTCCTCGGTGTGCCCGGGCCTCTGGGGTTAGCCCCCCAGGCGCGCCAGGGACCAGTGACCTCCGGGGCCCGCGGGTGAGCGCCCCTCGCCCGCAGGTCCCCAGTGTCCTCTGGGTCCCGAGGCTGATCGCCCCCCCCGCCCCCCCGGCTCAGTAACCCTCTGGGTCCTGAGGGGTGAGCGCCCCTCGCCCAGCAGTTCCCAGTGGGTCTCCTCTGGGGCCCGTGGGTGGTGCCCCTCCCTCGCCAGGGCTCAGTCTGCCCTGGGCCCTGTGGGTGAGCGCCCCTCGCCTGCCAGGGCTCAGTGTCCTCTGGGCCTGTGGGGGGGGACTTCCCCCTTGCCCGCCAGGGCCCAGTCTGCCCGGAGCCCTAAGGCCACCTGGCGCCTGGGGAGTGAACTGTGTGGCTGGGGTCTTTCTCTCCCACGCCGGCCGGGACACCCTCTTTGGCCGGAGGGGTGAAGAGTCCCTGTGGAGGCCGCCACCCTGGAGACTTGGAGCTAGGTGGAGAGTTCCTCCTGGCAAACACCTGGCTTTTGGCCTTCGAAGAGGCCCTGCAGGCAGCCTTGTGCTCAAAACCTGCGACCCCAAGAACACTGTTAGGGGATCTCAACTCCGAGGGCACCCAGGACCCGGATCCATCCCGCCTGACACAGCATTTTCTGGCCTTTGGGCCCATGGGGCTGTGCTCCTGTGCATGACCACAACCTGCCCGGGATCGCGGAGGTCCCCGGGAAGAGTGGATGTGGATGTCCAAGGCTTGTGGGGATCTCCTGGGACGCGCCAGCGGGCGCTCTCTGGCCCCAGGGAAGAACCCTGTGGGACCCTTGGATCCGGAGCCACGCCCGCCTGGGCGGGAGCCTGGGAGATTTGACAGAGGACATCTCCCCACCGTCAGGGAGGACCTGCTGAGACCCGGGAAAAGGGCACCACTGTCCCACCCTGGCCCAGGTAAGGGAGACTTGGGCTGAGGGCATCTCCGCCAAAGGTGCCCAGGACTCTGAGGCCTGTGGGTGAGCGCCCCTCGCCCACAGGCACTCATTCTCCAGGGTTGCTGCGGGTGAGCTCCCTCAGCCCCCCAGCGCCGCTCAGGCTGCTCGGGGTTCTGGGGGTGAGCGCCCCTCACCCAGCAGTGCTCCGGGCGGCCCTGAGTGTGCAGGGGAGCCGCCCCGGCCCTGGGGGTGGGGGGCTTAGGCTTCCTTCCTTCCTGGGGGTTAGCACCCCTCCCTTCAGCAGTGCTGGGCCTGGCCTGCTGGCTGTGGGTGAGCGCCCCAGGCGGCCTGCAGTCCCCAGGGCGCTCTGGGCCCTGCTGGTGAGCGCCCCTGGGCCTTCAGTGCTCAGTGTGCTTGGGCGGGCTGCTGGTGCGCGCCTGGCGGCCCCCCGCCCCAACTCCCCGCGGTCCCAGCCCTGTTCCCTTTCCCCAGGGTCCTGCTTGGCAGGGCCCCTGGGTCCCTGGCATTCATTCTGCACTGCGTCCTGCGGGTGAGCGCCCCTCGCCCGCCAGTGCCCAGTGTCCCCAGGGTCCTGTGGGTGAGCCGCCTGCCTTGTGGGGGGGCCCAGCAGGCTTCCTTGCCTTCCGGGGCCTGCGGGTGAGCGCCCCTCGCCCGCGGGTCCTCGGTGTGCCCGGGCCTCTGGGGTTAGCCCCCCAGGCGCGCCAGGGACCAGTGACCTCCGGGGCCCGCGGGTGAGCGCCCCTCGCCCGCTGGTCCCCAGTGTCCTCTGTGTCCCAAGGCTGATCGCCCCCCCCCCCGGCTCAGTAACCCTCTGGGTCCTGAGGGGTGAGCGCCCCTCGCCCAGCAGTTCCCAGTGGGTCTCCTCTGGGGCCCGTGGGTGGTGCCCCTCCCTCGCCAGGGCTCAGTCTGCCCTGGGCCCTGTGGGTGAGCGCCCCTCGCCTGCCAGGGCTCAGTGTCCTCTGGGCCTGTGGGGGGGGACTTCCCCCTTGCCCGCCAGGGCCCAGTCTTCGCGGAGCCCTAAGGCCACCTGGCGCCTGGGGAGTGAACTGTGTGGCTGGGGTCTTTCTCTCCCACGCCGGCCGGGACACCCTCTTTGGCCGGAGGGGTGAAGAGTCCCTGTGGAGGCCGCCACCCTGGAGACTTGGAGCTAGGTGGAGAGTTCCTCCTGGCAAACACCTGGCTTTTGGCCTTCGAAGCGGCCCTGCAGGCAGCCTTGTGCTCAAAACCTGCGACCCCAAGAACACTGTTAGGGGATCTCAACTCCGAGGGCACCCAGGACCCGGATCCATCCCGCCTGACACAGCATTTTCTGGCCTTTGGGCCCATGGGGCTGTGCTCCTGTGCATGACCACAACCTGCCCGGGATCGCGGAGGTCCCCGGGAAGAGTGGATGTGGATGTCCAAGGCTTGTGGGGATCTCCTGGGACGCGCCAGCGGGCGCTCTCTGGGCCCCAGGGAAGAACCCTGTGGGACCCTTGGATCCGGAGCCACGCCCGCCTGGGCGGGAGCCTGGGAGATTTGACAGAGGACATCTCCCCACCGTCAGGGAGGACCTGCTGAGACCCGGGAAAAGGGCACCACTGTCCCACCCTGGCCCAGGTAAGGGAGACTTGGGGCTGAGGGCATCTCCGCCAAAGGTGCCCAGGACTCTGAGGCCTGTGGGTGAGCGCCCCTCGCCCACAGGCACTCATTCTCCAGGGTTGCTGCGGGTGAGCTCCCTCAGCCCCCCAGCGCCGCTCAGGCTGCTCGGGGTTCTGGGGGTGAGCGCCCCTCACCCAGCAGTGCTCCGGGCAGCCCTGAGTGTGCAGGGGAGCCGCCCCGGCCCTGGGGGTGGGGGGCTTAGGCTTCCTTCCTTAATGGGGGTTAGCACCCCTCCCTTCAGCAGTGCTGGGCCTGGCCTGCTGGCTGTGGGTGAGCGCCCCAGGCGGCCTGCAGTCCCCAGGGCGCTCTGGGCCCTGCTGGTGAGCGCCCCTGGGCCTTCAGTGCTCAGTGTGCTTGGGCGGGCTGCTGGTGTGCGCCTGGCGGCCCCCCGCCCCAACTCCCCGCGGTCCCAGCCCTGTTCCCTTTCCCCAGGGTCCTGCTTGGCAGGGCCCCTGGGTCCCTGGCATTCATTCTGCACTGCGTCCTGCGGGTGAGCGCCCCTCGCCCGCCAGTGCCCAGTGTCCCCAGGGTCCTGTGGGTGAGCCGCCTGCCTTGTGGGGGGGCCCAGCAGGCTTCCTTGTCCTCCGGGGCCTGCGGGTGAGCGCCCCTCGCCCGCGGGTCCTCGGTGTGCCCGGGCCTCTGGGGTTAGCCCCCCAGGCGCGCCAGGGACCAGTGACCTCCGGGGCCCGCGGGTGAGCGCCCCTCGCCCGCTGGTCCCCAGTGTCCTCTGTGTCCCGAGGCTGATCGCCCCCCCCCCCAGCTCAGTAACCCTCTGGGTCCTGAGGGGTGAGCGCCCCTCGCCCAGCAGTTCCCAGTGGGTCTCCTCTGGGGCCCGTGGGTGGTGCCCCTCCCTCGCCAGGGCTCAGTCTGCCCTGGGCCCTGTGGGTGAGCGCCCCTCGCCTGCCAGGGCTCAGTGTCCTCTGGGCCTGTGGGGGGGACTTCCCCCTTGCCCGCCAGGGCCCAGTCTGCCCGGAGCACTAAGGCCACCTGGCGCCTGGGGAGTGAACTGTGTGGCTGGGGTCTTTCTCTCCCACGCCGGCCGGGACACCCTCTTTGGCCGGAGGGGTGAAGAGTCCCTTTGGAGGCCGCCACCCTGGAGACTTGGAGCTAGGTGGAGAGTTCCTCCTGGCAAACACCTTGCTTTTGGCCTTCGAAGCGGCCCTGCAGGCAGCCTTGTGCTCAAAACCTGCGACCCCAAGAACACTGTTAGGGGATCTCAACTCCGAGGGCACCCAGGACCCGGATCCATCCCGCCTGACACAGCATTTTCTGGCCTTTGGGCCCATGGGGCTGTGCTCATGTGCATGACCACAACCTGCCCGGGATCGCGGAGGTCCCCGGGAAGAGTGGATGTGGATGTCCAAGGCTTGTGGGGATCTCCTGGGACGCGCCAGCGGGCGCTCTCTGGGCCCCAGGGAAGAACCCTGTGGGACCCTTGGATCCGGAGCCACGCCCGCCTGGGCGGGAGCCTGGGAGATTTGACAGAGGACATCTCCCCACCGTCAGGGAGGACCTGCTGAGACCCGGGAAAAGGGCACCACTGTCCCACCCTGGCCCAGGTAAGGGAGACTTGGGGCTGAGGGCATCTCCGCCAAAGGTGCCCAGGACTCTGAGCCCTGTGGGTGAGCGCCCCTCGCCCACAGGCACTCATTCTCCAGGGTTGCTGCGGGTGAGCTCCCTCAGCCCCCCAGCGCCGCTCAGGCTGCTCGGGGTTCTGGGGGTGAGCGCCCCTCACCCAGCAGTGCTCCGGGCGGCCCTGAGTGTGCAGGGGAGCCGCCCCGGCCCTGGGGGTGGGGGGCTTAGGCTTCCTTCCTTCCTGGGGGTTAGCACCCCTCCCTTCAGCAGTGCTGGACCAGGCCTGCTGGCTGTGGGTGAGCGCCCCAGGCGGCCTGCAGTCCCCAGGGCGCTCTGGCCCTGCTGGTGAGCGCCCCTGGGCCTTCAGTGCTCAGTGTGCTTGGGCGGGCTGCTGGTGCGCGCCTGGCGGCCCCCCGCCCCAACTCCCCGCGGTCCCAGCCCTGTTCCCTTTCCCCAGGGTCCTGCTTGGCAGGGCCCCTGGGTCCCTGGCATTCATTCTGCACTGCGTCCAGCGGGTGAGCGCCCCTCGCCCGCCAGTGCCCAGTGTCCCCAGGGTCCTGTGGGTGAGCCGCCTGCCTTGTGGGGGGGCCCAGCAGGCTTCCTTGTCCTCCGGGGCCTGCGGGTGAGCGCCCCTCGCCCGCGGGTCCTCGGTGTGCCCGGGCCTCTGGGGTTAGCCCCCAGGCGCGCCAGGGACCAGTGACCTCCGGGGCCCGCGGGTGAGCGCCCCTCGCCCGCTGGTCCCCAGTGTCCTCTGTGTCCCGAGGCTGATCGCCCCCCCCCGGCTCAGTAACCCTCTGGGTCCTGAGGGGTGAGCGCCCCTCGCCCAGCAGTTCCCAGTGGGTCTCCTCTGGGGCCCGTGGGTGGTGCCCCTCCCTCGCCAGGGCTCAGTCTGCCCTGGGCCCTGTGGGTGAGCGCCCCTCGCCTGCCAGGGCTCAGTGTCCTCTGGGCCTGTGGGGGGGGACTTCCCCCTTGCCCGCCAGGGCCCAGTCTTCGCGGAGCCCTAAGGCCACCTGGCGCCTGGGGAGTGAACTGTGTGGCTGGGGTCTTTCTCTCCCACGCCGGCCGGGACACCCTCTTTGGCCGGAGGGGTGAAGAGTCCCTGTGGAGGCCGCCACCCTGGAGACTTGGAGCTAGGTGGAGAGTTCCTCCTGGCAAACACCTGGCTTTTGGCCTTCGAAGCGGCCCTGCAGGCAGCCTTGTGCTCAAAACCTGCGACCCCAAGAACACTGTTAGGGGATCTCAACTCCGAGGGCACCCAGGACCCGGATCCATCCCGCCTGACACAGCATTTTCTGGCCTTTGGGCCCATGGGGCTGTGCTCCTGTGCATGACCACAACCTGCCCGGGATCGCGGAGGTCCCCGGGAAGAGTGGATGTGGATGTCCAAGGCTTGTGGGGATCTCCTGGGACGCGCCAGCGGGCGCTCTCTGGGCCCCAGGGAAGAACCCTGTGGGACCCTTGGATCCGGAGCCACGCCCGCCTGGGCGGGAGCCTGGGAGATTTGACAGAGGACATCTCCCCACCGTCAGGGAGGACCTGCTGAGACCCGGGAAAAGGGCACCACTGTCCCACCCTGGCCCAGGTAAGGGAGACTTGGGGCTGAGGGCATCTCCGCCAAAGGTGCCCAGGACTCTGAGGCCTGTGGGTGAGCGCCCCTCGCCCACAGGCACTCATTCTCCAGGGTTGCTGCGGGTGAGCTCCCTCAGCCCCCCAGCGCCGCTCAGGCTGCTCGGGGTTCTGGGGGTGAGCGCCCCTCACCCAGCAGTGCTCCGGGCGGCCCTGAGTGTGCAGGGGAGCCGCCCCGGCCCTGGGGGTGGGGGGCTTAGGCTTCCTTCCTTCCTGGGGGTTAGCACCCCTCCCTTCAGCAGTGCTGGGCCTGGCCTGCTGGCTGTGGGTGAGCGCCCCAGGCGGCCTGCAGTCCCCAGGGCGCTCTGGGCCCTGCTGGTGAGCGCCCCTGGGCCTTCAGTGCTCAGTGTGCTTGGGCGTGCTGCTGGTGCGCGCCTGGCGGCCCCCCGCCCCAACTCCCCGCGGTCCCAGCCCTGTTCCCTTTCCCCAGGGTCCTGCTTGGCAGGGCCCCTGGGTCCCTGGCATTCATTCTGCACTGCGTCCTGCGGGTGAGCGCCCCTCGCCCGCCAGTGCCCAGTGTCCCCAGGGTCCTGTGGGTGAGCCGCCTGCCTTGTGGGGGGCCCAGCAGGCTTCCTTGTCCTCCGGGGCCTGCGGGTGAGCGCCCCTCGCCCGCGGGTCCTCGGTGTGCCCGGGCCTCTGGGGTTAGCCCCCCAGGCGCGCCAGGGACCAGTGACCTCCGGGGCCCGCGGGTGAGCGCCCCTCGCCCGCTGGTCCCCAGTGTCCTCTGTGTCCCGAGGCTGATCGCCCCCCCCCGGCTCAGTAACCCTCTGGGTCCTGAGGGGTGAGCGCCCCTCGCCCAGCAGTTCCCAGTGGGTCTCCTCTGGGGCCCGTGGGTGGTGCCCCTCCCTCGCCAGGGCTCAGTCTGCCCTGGGCCCTGTGGGTGAGCGCCCCTCGCCTGCCAGGGCTCAGTGTCCTCTGGGCCTGTGGGGGGGGACTTCCCCCTTGCCCGCCAGGGCCCAGTCTTCGCGGAGCCCTAAGGCCACCTGGCGCCTGGGGAGTGAACTGTGTGGCTGGGGTCTTTCTCTCCCACGCTGGGACACCCTCTTTGGCCAGAGGGGTGAAGAGTCCCTGTGGAGGCCGCCACCCTGGAGACTTGGAGCTAGGTGGAGAGTTCCTCCTGGCAAACACCTGGCTTTTGGCCTTCGAAGCGGCCCTGCAGGCAGCCTTGTGCTCAAAACCTGCGACCCCAAGAACACTGTTAGGGGATCTCAACTCCGAGGGCACCCAGGACCCGGATCCATCCCGCCTGACACAGCATTTTCTGGCCTTTGGGCCCAAGGGGCTGTGCTCCTGTGCATGACCACAACCTGCCCGGGATCGCGGAGGTCCCCGGGAAGAGTGGATGTGGATGTCCAATTCTTGTGGGGATCTCCTGGGACGCGCCAGCGGGCGCTCTCTGGGCCCCAGGGAAGAACCCTGTGGGACCCTTGGATCCGGAGCCACGCCCGCCTGGGCGGGAGCCTGGGAGATTTGACAGAGGACATCTCCCCACCGTCAGGGAGGACCTGCTGAGACCCGGGAAAAGGGCACCACTGTCCCACCCTGGCCCAGGTAAGGGAGACTTGGGGCTGAGGGCATCTCCGCCAAAGGTGCCCAGGACTCTGAGGCCTGTGGGTGAGCGCCCCTCGCCCACAGGCACTCATTCTCCAGGGTTGCTGCGGGTGAGCTCCCTCAGCCCCCCAGCGCCGCTCAGGCTGCTCGGGGTTCTGGGGGTGAGCGCCCCTCACCCAGCAGTGCTCCGGGCGGCCCTGAGTGTGCAGGGGAGCCGCCCCGGCCCTGGGGGTGGGGGGCTTAGGCTTCCTTCCTTCCTGGGGGTTAGCACCCCTCCCTTCAGCAGTGCTGGGCCTGGCCTGCTGGCTGTGGGTGAGCGCCCCAGGCGGCCTGCAGTCCCCAGGGCGCTCTGGGCCCTGCTGGTGAGCGCCCCTGGGCCTTCAGTGCTCAGTGTGCTTGGGCGTGCTGCTGGTGCGCGCCTGGCGGCCCCCCGCCCCAACTCCCCGCGGTCCCAGCCCTGTTCCCTTTCCCCAGGGTCCTGCTTGGCAGGGCCACTGGGTCCCTGGCATTCATTCTGCACTGCGTCCTGCGGGTGAGCGCCCCTCGCCCGCCAGTGCCCAGTGTCCCCAGGGTCCTGTGGGTGAGCCGCCTGCCTTGTGGGGGGGCCCAGCAGGCTTCCTTGTCCTCCGGGGCCTGCGGGTGAGCGCCCCTCGCCCGCGGGTCCTCGGTGTGCCCGGGCCTCTGGGGTTAGCCCCCCAGGCGCGCCAGGGACCAGTGACCTCCGGGGCCCGCGGGTGAGCGCCCCTCGCCCGCAGGTCCCCAGTGTCCTCTGGGTCCCGAGGCTGATCGCCCCCCCCCCCCGGCTCAGTAACCCTCTGGGTCCTGAGGGGTGAGCGCCCCTCGCCCAGCAGTTCCCAGTGGGTCTCCTCTGGGGCCCGTGGGTGGTGCCCCTCCCTCGCCAGGGCTCAGTCTGCCCTGGGCCCTGTGGGTGAGCGCCCCTCGCCTGCCAGGGCTCAGTGTCCTCTGGGCCTGTGGGGGGGGACTTCCCCCTTGCCCGCCAGGGCCCAGTCTGCCCGGAGCCCTAAGGCCACCTGGCGCCTGGGGAGTGAACTGTGTGGCTGGGGTCTTTCTCTCCCACGCCGGCCGGGACACCCTCTTTGGCCGGAGGGGTGAAGAGTCCCTGTGGAGGCCGCCACCCTGGAGACTTGGAGCTAGGTGGAGAGTTCCTCCTGGCAAACACCTGGCTTTTGGCCTTCGAAGAGGCCCTGCAGGCAGCCTTGTGCTCAAAACCTGCGACCCCAAGAACACTGTTAGGGGATCTCAACTCCGAGGGCACCCAGGACCCGGATCCATCCCGCCTGACACAGCATTTTCTGGCCTTTGGGCCCATGGGGCTGTGCTCCTGTGCATGACCACAACCTGCCCGGGATCGCGGAGGTCCCCGGGAAGAGTGGATGTGGATGTCCAAGGCTTGTGGGGATCTCCTGGGACGCGCCAGCGGGCGCTCTCTGGGCCCCAGGGAAGAACCCTGTGGGACCCTTGGATCCGGAGCCACGCCCGCCTGGGCGGGAGCCTGGGAGATTTGACAGAGGACATCTCCCCACCGTCAGGGAGGACCTGCTGAGACCCGGGAAAATGGCACCACTGTCCCACCCTGGCCCAGGTAAGGGAGACTTGGGGCTGAGGGCATCTCCGCCAAAGGTGCCCAGGACTCTGAGGCCTGTGGGTGAGCGCCCCTCGCCCACAGGCACTCATTCTCCAGGGTTGCTGCGGGTGAGCTCCCTCAGCCCCCCAGCGCCGCTCAGGCTGCTCGGGGTTCTGGGGGTGAGCGCCCCTCACCCAGCAGTGCTCCGGGCAGCCCTGAGTGTGCAGGGGAACCGCCCCGGCCCTGGGGGTGGGGGGCTTAGGCTTCCTTCCTTAATGGGGGTTAGCACCCCTCCCTTCAGCAGTGCTGGGCCTGGCCTGCTGGCTGTGGGTGAGCGCCCCAGGCGGCCTGCAGTCCCCAGGGCGCTCTGGGCCCTGCTGGTGAGCGCCCCTGGGCCTTCAGTGCTCAGTGTGCTTGGGCGGGCTGCTGGTGTGCGCCTGGCGGCCCCCCGCCCCAACTCCCCGCGGTCCCAGCCCTGTTCCCTTTCCCCAGGGTCCTGCTTGGCAGGGCCCCTGGGTCCCTGGCATTCATTCTGCACTGCGTCCTGCGGGTGAGCGCCCCTCGCCCGCCAGTGCCCAGT
Organism: Callospermophilus lateralis; assembly: GCF_048772815.1. Classification (NCBI taxonomy): domain Eukaryota; kingdom Metazoa; phylum Chordata; class Mammalia; order Rodentia; family Sciuridae; genus Callospermophilus; species Callospermophilus lateralis. The sequence goes on from NW_027513458.1 coordinate 10,928, forward strand.
GTCCCCAGGGTCCTGTGGGTGAGCCGCCTGCCTTGTGGGGGGGCCCAGCAGGCTTCCTTGTCCTCCGGGGCCTGCGGGTGAGCGCCCCTCGCCCGCGGGTCCTCGGTGTGCCCGGGCCTCTGGGGTTAGCCCCCCAGGCGCGCCAGGGACCAGTGACCTCCGGGGCCCGCGGGTGAGCGCCCCTCGCCCGCTGGTCCCCAGTGTCCTCTGTGTCCCGAGGCTGATCGCCCCCCCCCCCAGCTCAGTAACCCTCTGGGTCCTGAGGGGTGAGCGCCCCTCGCCCAGCAGTTCCCAGTGGGTCTCCTCTGGGGCCCGTGGGTGGTGCCCCTCCCTCGCCAGGGCTCAGTCTGCCCTGGGCCCTGTGGGTGAGCGCCCCTCGCCTGCCAGGGCTCAGTGTCCTCTGGGCCTGTGGGGGGGGACTTCCCCCTTGCCCGCCAGGGCCCAGTCTGCCCGGAGCACTAAGGCCACCTGGCGCCTGGGGAGTGAACTGTGTGGCTGGGGTCTTTCTCTCCCACGCCGGCCGGGACACCCTCTTTGGCCGGAGGGGTGAAGAGTCCCTTTGGAGGCCGCCACCCTGGAGACTTGGAGCTAGGTGGAGAGTTCCTCCTGGCAAACACCTTGCTTTTGGCCTTCGAAGCGGCCCTGCAGGCAGCCTTGTGCTCAAAACCTGCGACCCCAAGAACACTGTTAGGGGATCTCAACTCCGAGGGCACCCAGGACCCGGATCCATCCCGCCTGACACAGCATTTTCTGGCCTTTGGGCCCATGGGGCTGTGCTCCTGTGCATGACCACAACCTGCCCGGGATCGCGGAGGTCCCCGGGAAGAGTGGATGTGGATGTCCAAGGCTTGTGGGGATCTCCTGGGACGCGCCAGCGGGCGCTCTCTGGGCCCCAGGGAAGAACCCTGTGGGACCCTTGGATCCGGAGCCACGCCCGCCTGGGCGGGAGCCTGGGAGATTTGACAGAGGACATCTCCCCACCGTCAGGGAGGACCTGCTGAGACCCGGGAAAAGGGCACCACTGTCCCACCCTGGCCCAGGTAAGGGAGACTTGGGGCTGAGGGCATCTCCGCCAAAGGTGCCCAGGACTCTGAGCCCTGTGGGTGAGCGCCCCTCGCCCACAGGCACTCATTCTCCAGGGTTGCTGCGGGTGAGCTCCCTCAGCCCCCCAGCGCCGCTCAGGCTGCTCGGGGTTCTGGGGGTGAGCGCCCCTCACCCAGCAGTGCTCCGGGCGGCCCTGAGTGTGCAGGGGAGCCGCCCCGGCCCTGGGGGTGGGGGGCTTAGGCTTCCTTCCTTCCTGGGGGTTAGCACCCCTCCCTTCAGCAGTGCTGGACCTGGCCTGCTGGCTGTGGGTGAGCGCCCCAGGCGGCCTGCAGTCCCCAGGGCGCTCTGGGCCCTGCTGGTGAGCGCCCCTGGGCCTTCAGTGCTCAGTGTGCTTGGGCGGGCTGCTGGTGCGCGCCTGGCGGCCCCCCGCCCCAACTCCCCGCGGTCCCAGCCCTGTTCCCTTTCCCCAGGGTCCTGCTTGGCAGGGCCCCTGGGTCCCTGGCATTCATTCTGCACTGCGTCCTGCGGGTGAGCGCCCCTCGCCCGCCAGTGCCCAGTGTCCCCAGGGTCCTGTGGGTGAGCCGCCTGCCTTGTGGGGGGGCCCAGCAGGCTTCCTTGTCCTCCGGGGCCTGCGGGTGAGCGCCCCTCGCCCGCGGGTCCTCGGTGTGCCCGGGCCTCTGGGGTTAGCCCCCCAGGCGCGCCAGGGACCAGTGACCTCCGGGGCCCGCGGGTGAGCGCCCCTCGCCCGCTGGTCCCCAGTGTCCTCTGTGTCCCGAGGCTGATCGCCCCCCCCCGGCTCAGTAACCCTCTGGGTCCTGAGGGGTGAGCGCCCCTCGCCCAGCAGTTCCCAGTGGGTCTCCTCTGGGGCCCGTGGGTGGTGCCCCTCCCTCGCCAGGGCTCAGTCTGCCCTGGGCCCTGTGGGTGAGCGCCCCTCGCCTGCCAGGGCTCAGTGTCCTCTGGGCCTGTGGGGGGGGGCTTCCCCCTTGCCCGCCAGGGCCCAGTCTTCGCGGAGCCCTAAGGCCACCTGGCGCCTGGGGAGTGAACTGTGTGGCTGGGGTCTTTCTCTCCCACGCCGGGACACCCTCTTTGGCCAGAGGGGTGAAGAGTCCCTGTGGAGGCCGCCACCCTGGAGACTTGGAGCTAGGTGGAGAGTTCCTCCTGGCAAACACCTGGCTTTTGGCCTTCGAAGCGGCCCTGCAGGCAGCCTTGTGCTCAAAACCTGCGACCCCAAGAACACTGTTAGGGGATCTCAACTCCGAGGGCACCCAGGACCCGGATCCATCCCGCCTGACACAGCATTTTCTCGCCTTTGGGCCCAAGGGGCTGTGCTCCTGTGCATGACCACAACCTGCCCGGGATCGCGGAGGTCCCCGGGAAGAGTGGATGTGGATGTCCAAGGCTTGTGGGGATCTCCTGGGACGCGCCAGCGGGCGCTCTCTGGGCCCCAGGGAAGAACCCTGTGGGACCCTTGGATCCGGAGCCACGCCCGCCTGGGCGGGAGCCTGGGAGATTTGACAGAGGACATCTCCCCACCGTCAGGGAGGACCTGCTGAGACCCGGGAAAAGGGCACCACTGTCCCACCCTGGCCCAGGTAAGGGAGACTTGGGGCTGAGGGCATCTCCGCCAAAGGTGCCCAGGACTCTGAGGCCTGTGGGTGAGCGCCCCTCGCCCACAGGCACTCATTCTCCAGGGTTGCTGCGGGTGAGCTCCCTCAGCCCCCCAGCGCCGCTCAGGCTGCTCGGGGTTCTGGGGGTGAGCGCCCCTCACCCAGCAGTGCTCCGGGCGGCCCTGAGTGTGCAGGGGAGCCGCCCCGGCCCTGGGGGTGGGGGGCTTAGGCTTCCTTCCTTCCTGGGGGTTAGCACCCCTCCCTTCAGCAGTGCTGGGCCTGGCCTGCTGGCTGTGGGTGAGCGCCCCAGGCGGCCTGCAGTCCCCAGGGCGCTCTGGGCCCTGCTGGTGAGCGCCCCTGGGCCTTCAGTGCTCAGTGTGCTTGGGCGTGCTGCTGGTGCGCGCCTGGCGGCCCCCCGCCCCAACTCCCCGCGGTCCCAGCCCTGTTCCCTTTCCCCAGGGTCCTGCTTGGCAGGGCCACTGGGTCCCTGGCATTCATTCTGCACTGCGTCCTGCGGGTGAGCGCCCCTCGCCCGCCAGTGCCCAGTGTCCCCAGGGTCCTGTGGGTGAGCCGCCTGCCTTGTGGGGGGGCCCAGCAGGCTTCCTTGTCCTCCGGGGCCTGCGGGTGAGCGCCCCTCGCCCGCGGGTCCTCGGTGTGCCCGGGCCTCTGGGGTTAGCCCCCCAGGCGCGCCAGGGACCAGTGACCTCCGGGGCCCGCGGGTGAGCGCCCCTCGCCCGCTGGTCCCCAGTGTCCTCTGTGTCCCGAGGCTGATCGCCCCCCCCCCCCCCCGGCTCAGTAACCCTCTGGGTCCTGAGGGGTGAGCGCCCCTCGCCCAGCAGTTCCCAGTGGGTCTCCTCTGGGGCCCGTGGGTGGTGCCCCTCCCTCGCCAGGGCTCAGTCTGCCCTGGGCCCTGTGGGTGAGCGCCCCTCGCCTGCCAGGGCTCAGTGTCCTCTGGGCCTGTGGGGGGGGACTTCCCCCTTGCCCGCCAGGGCCCAGTCTTCGCGGAGCCCTAAGGCCACCTGGCGCCTGGGGAGTGAACTGTGTGGCTGGGGTCTTTCTCTCCCACGCCGGCCGGGACACCCTCTTTGGCCGGAGGGGTGAAGAGTCCCTGTGGAGGCCGCCACCCTGGAGACTTGGAGCTAGGTGGAGAGTTCCTCCTGGCAAACACCTTGCTTTTGGCCTTCGAAGCGGCCCTGCAGGCAGCCTTGTGCTCAAAACCTGCGACCCCAAGAACACTGTTAGGGGATCTCAACTCCGAGGGCACCCAGGACCCGGATCCATCCCGCCTGACACAGCATTTTCTGGCCTTTGGGCCCATGGGGCTGTGCTCCTGTGCATGACCACAACCTGCCCGGGATCGCGGAGGTCCCCGGGAAGAGTGGATGTGGATGTCCAAGGCTTGTGGGGATCTCCTGGGACGCGCCAGCGGGCGCTCTCTGGGCCCCAGGGAAGAACCCTGTGGGACCCTTGGATCCGGAGCCACGCCCGCCTGGGCGGGAGCCTGGGAGATTTGACAGAGGACATCTCCCCACCGTCAGGGAGGACCTGCTGAGACCCGGGAAAAGGGCACCACTGTCCCACCCTGGCCCAGGTAAGGGAGACTTGGGGCTGAGGGCATCTCCGCCAAAGGTGCCCAGGACTCTGAGGCCTGTGGGTGAGCGCCCCTCGCCCACAGGCACTCATTCTCCAGGGTTGCTGCGGGTGAGCTCCCTCAGCCCCCCAGCGCCGCTCAGGCTGCTCGGGGTTCTGGGGGTGAGCGCCCCTCACCCAGCAGTGCTCCGGGCGGCCCTGAGTGTGCAGGGGAGCCGCCCCGGCCCTGGGGGTGGGGGGCTTAGGCTTCCTTCCTTCCTGGGGGTTAGCACCCCTCCCTTCAGCAGTGCTGGACCTGGCCTGCTGGCTGTGGGTGAGCGCCCCAGGCGGCCTGCAGTCCCCAGGGCGCTCTGGGCCCTGCTGGTGAGCGCCCCTGGGCCTTCAGTGCTCAGTGTGCTTGGGCGGGCTGCTGGTGCGCGCCTGGCGGCCCCCCGCCCCAACTCCCCGCGGTCCCAGCCCTGTTCCCTTTCCCCAGGGTCCTGCTTGGCAGGGCCCCTGGGTCCCTGGCATTCATTCTGCACTGCGTCCTGCGGGTGAGCGCCCCTCGCCCGCCAGTGCCCAGTGTCCCCAGGGTCCTGTGGGTGAGCCGCCTGCCTTGTGGGGGGGCCCAGCAGGCTTCCTTGTCCTCCGGGGCCTGCGGGTGAGCGCCCCTCGCCCGCGGGTCCTCGGTGTGCCCGGGCCTCTGGGGTTAGCCCCCCAGGCGCGCCAGGGACCAGTGACCTCCGGGGCCCGCGGGTGAGCGCCCCTCGCCCGCTGGTCCCCAGTGTCCTCTGTGTCCCGAGGCTGATCGCCCCCCCCCGGCTCAGTAACCCTCTGGGTCCTGAGGGGTGAGCGCCCCTCGCCCAGCAGTTCCCAGTGGGTCTCCTCTGGGGCCCGTGGGTGGTGCCCCTCCCTCGCCAGGGCTCAGTCTGCCCTGGGCCCTGTGGGTGAGCGCCCCTCGCCTGCCAGGGCTCAGTGTCCTCTGGGCCTGTGGGGGGGGGCTTCCCCCTTGCCCGCCAGGGCCCAGTCTTCGCGGAGCCCTAAGGCCACCTGGCGCCTGGGGAGTGAACTGTGTGGCTGGGGTCTTTCTCTCCCACGCCGGGACACCCTCTTTGGCCAGAGGGGTGAAGAGTCCCTGTGGAGGCCGCCACCCTGGAGACTTGGAGCTAGGTGGAGAGTTCCTCCTGGCAAACACCTGGCTTTTGGCCTTCGAAGCGGCCCTGCAGGCAGCCTTGTGCTCAAAACCTGCGACCCCAAGAACACTCTTAGGGGATCTCAACTCCGAGGGCACCCAGGACCCGGATCCATCCCGCCTGACACAGCATTTTCTGGCCTTTGGGCCCAAGGGGCTGTGCTCCTGTGCATGACCACAACCTGCCCGGGATCGCGGAGGTCCCCGGGAAGAGTGGATGTGGATGTCCAAGGCTTGTGGGGATCTCCTGGGACGCGCCAGCGGGCGCTCTCTGGGCCCCAGGGAAGAACCCTGTGGGACCCTTGGATCCGGAGCCACGCCCGCCTGGGCGGGAGCCTGGGAGATTTGACAGAGGACATCTCCCCACCGTCAGGGAGGACCTGCTGAGACCCGGGAAAAGGGCACCACTGTCCCACCCTGGCCCAGGTAAGGGAGACTTGGGGCTGAGGGCATCTCCGCCAAAGGTGCCCAGGACTCTGAGGCCTGTGGGTGAGCGCCCCTCGCCCACAGGCACTCATTCTCCAGGGTTGCTGCGGGTGAGCTCCCTCAGCCCCCCAGCGCCGCTCAGGCTGCTCGGGGTTCTGGGGGTGAGCGCCCCTCACCCAGCAGTGCTCCGGGCGGCCCTGAGTGTGCAGGGGAGCCGCCCCGGCCCTGGGGGTGGGGGGCTTAGGCTTCCTTCCTTCCTGGGGGTTAGCACCCCTCCCTTCAGCAGTGCTGGGCCTGGCCTGCTGGCTGTGGGTGAGCGCCCCAGGCGGCCTGCAGTCCCCAGGGCGCTCTGGGCCCTGCTGGTGAGCGCCCCTGGGCCTTCAGTGCTCAGTGTGCTTGGGCGTGCTGCTGGTGCGCGCCTGGCGGCCCCCCGCCCCAACTCCCCGCGGTCCCAGCCCTGTTCCCTTTCCCCAGGGTCCTGCTTGGCAGGGCCCCTGGGTCCCTGGCATTCATTCTGCACTGCGTCCTGCGGGTGAGCGCCCCTCGCCCGCCAGTGCCCAGTGTCCCCAGGGTCCTGTGGGTGAGCCGCCTGCCTTGTGGGGGGGCCCAGCAGGCTTCCTTGTCCTCCGGGGCCTGCGGGTGAGCGCCCCTCGCCCGCGGGTCCTCGGTGTGCCCGGGCCTCTGGGGTTAGCCCCCCAGGCGCGCCAGGGACCAGTGACCTCCGGGGCCCGCGGGTGAGCGCCCCTCGCCCGCTGGTCCCCAGTGTCCTCTGGGTCCCGAGGCTGATCGCCCCCCCCCCCCCGGCTCAGTAACCCTCTGGGTCCTGAGGGGTGAGCGCCCCTCGCCCAGCAGTTCCCAGTGGGTCTCCTCTGGGGCCCGTGGGTGGTGCCCCTCCCTCGCCAGGGCTCAGTCTGCCCTGGGCCCTGTGGGTGAGCGCCCCTCGCCTGCCAGGGCTCAGTGTCCTCTGGGCCTGTGGGGGGGGACTTCCCCCTTGCCCGCCAGGGCCCAGTCTGCCCGGAGCCCTAAGGCCACCTGGCGCCTGGGGAGTGAACTGTGTGGCTGGGGTCTTTCTCTCCCACGCTGGCCGGGACACCCTCTTTGGCCGGAGGGGTGAAGAGTCCCTGTGGAGGCCGCCACCCTGGAGACTTGGAGCTAGGTGGAGAGTTCCTCCTGGCAAACACCTGGCTTTTGGCCTTCGAAGCGGCCCTGCAGGCAGCCTTGTGCTCAAAACCTGCGACCCCAAGAACACTGTTAGGGGATCTCAACTCCGAGGGCACCCAGGACCCGGATCCATCCCGCCTGACACAGCATTTTCTGGCCTTTGGGCCCATGGGGCTGTGCTCCTGTGCATGACCACAACCTGCCCGGGATCGCGGAGGTCCCCGGGAAGAGTGGATGTGGATGTCCAAGGCTTGTGGGGATCTCCTGGGACGCGCCAGCGGGCGCTCTCTGGGCCCCAGGGAAGAACCCTGTGGGACCCTTGGATCCGGAGCCACGCCCGCCTGGGCGGGAGCCTGGGAGATTTGACAGAGGACATCTCCCCACCGTCAGGGAGGACCTGCTGAGACCCGGGAAAAGGGCACCACTGTCCCACCCTGGCCCAGGTAAGGGAGACTTGGGGCTGAGGGCATCTCCGCCAAAGGTGCCCAGGACTCTGAGGCCTGTGGGTGAGCGCCCCTCGCCCACAGGCACTCATTCTCCAGGGTTGCTGCGGGTGAGCTCCCTCAGCCCCCCAGCGCCGCTCAGGCTGCTCGGGGTTCTGGGGGTGAGCGCCCCTCACCCAGCAGTGCTCCGGGCGGCCCTGAGTGTGCAGGGGAGCCGCCCCGGCCCTGGGGGTGGGGGGCTTAGGCTTCCTTCCTTCCTGGGGGTTAGCACCCCTCCCTTCAGCAGTGCTGGACCTGGCCTGCTGGCTGTGGGTGAGCGCCCCAGGCGGCCTGCAGTCCCCAGGGCGCTCTGGGCCCTGCTGGTGAGCGCCCCTGGGCCTTCAGTGCTCAGTGTGCTTGGGCGGGCTGCTGGTGCGCGCCTGGCGGCCCCCCGCCCCAACTCCCCGCGGTCCCAGCCCTGTTCCCTTTCCCCAGGGTCCTGCTTGGCAGGGCCCCTGGGTCCCTGGCATTCATTCTGCACTGCGTCCTGCGGGTGAGCGCCCCTCGCCCGCCAGTGCCCAGTGTCCCCAGGGTCCTGTGGGTGAGCCGCCTGCCTTGTGGGGGGGCCCAGCAGGCTTCCTTGTCCTCCGGGGCCTGCGGGTGAGCGCCCCTCGCCCGCGGGTCCTCGGTGTGCCCGGGCCTCTGGGGTTAGCCCCCCAGGCGCGCCAGGGACCAGTGACCTCCGGGGCCCGCGGGTGAGCGCCCCTCGCCCGCTGGTCCCCAGTGTCCTCTGTGTCCCGAGGCTGATCGCCCCCCCCCGGCTCAGTAACCCTCTGGGTCCTGAGGGGTGAGCGCCCCTCGCCCAGCAGTTCCCAGTGGGTCTCCTCTGGGGCCCGTGGGTGGTGCCCCTCCCTCGCCAGGGCTCAGTCTGCCCTGGGCCCTGTGGGTGAGCGCCCCTCGCCTGCCAGGGCTCAGTGTCCTCTGGGCCTGTGGGGGGGGGCTTCCCCCTTGCCCGCCAGGGCCCAGTCTTCGCGGAGCCCTAAGGCCACCTGGCGCCTGGGGAGTGAACTGTGTGGCTGGGGTCTTTCTCTCCCACGCCGGGACACCCTCTTTGGCCAGAGGGGTGAAGAGTCCCTGTGGAGGCCGCCACCCTGGAGACTTGGAGCTAGGTGGAGAGTTCCTCCTGGCAAACACCTGGCTTTTGGCCTTCGAAGCGGCCCTGCAGGCAGCCTTGTGCTCAAAACCTGCGACCCCAAGAACACTCTTAGGGGATCTCAACTCCGAGGGCACCCAGGACCCGGATCCATCCCGCCTGACACAGCATTTTCTGGCCTTTGGGCCCAAGGGGCTGTGCTCCTGTGCATGACCACAACCTGCCCGGGATCGCGGAGGTCCCTGGGAAGAGTGGATGTGGATGTCCAAGGCTTGTGGGGATCTCCTGGGACGCGCCAGCGGGCGCTCTCTGGGCCCCAGGGAAGAACCCTGTGGGACCCTTGGATCCGGAGCCACGCCCGCCTGGGCGGGAGCCTGGGAGATTTGACAGAGGACATCTCCCCACCGTCAGGGAGGACCTGCTGAGACCCGGGAAAAGGGCACCACTGTCCCACCCTGGCCCAGGTAAGGGAGACTTGGGGCTGAGGGCATCTCCGCCAAAGGTGCCCAGGACTCTGAGGCCTGTGGGTGAGCGCCCCTCGCCCACAGGCACTCATTCTCCAGGGTTGCTGCGGGTGAGCTCCCTCAGCCCCCCAGCGCCGCTCAGGCTGCTCGGGGTTCTGGGGGTGAGCGCCCCTCACCCAGCAGTGCTCCGGGCGGCCCTGAGTGTGCAGGGGAGCCGCCCCGGCCCTGGGGGTGGGGGGCTTAGGCTTCCTTCCTTCCTGGGGGTTAGCACCCCTCCCTTCAGCAGTGCTGGGCCTGGCCTGCTGGCTGTGGGTGAGCGCCCCAGGCGGCCTGCAGTCCCCAGGGCGCTCTGGGCCCTGCTGGTGAGCGCCCCTGGGCCTTCAGTGCTCAGTGTGCTTGGGCGTGCTGCTGGTGCGCGCCTGGCGGCCCCCCGCCCCAACTCCCCGCGGTCCCAGCCCTGTTCCCTTTCCCCAGGGTCCTGCTTGGCAGGGCCCCTGGGTCCCTGGCATTCATTCTGCACTGCGTCCTGCGGGTGAGCGCCCCTCGCCCGCCAGTGCCCAGTGTCCCCAGGGTCCTGTGGGTGAGCCGCCTGCCTTGTGGGGGGGCCCAGCAGGCTTCCTTGTCCTCCGGGGCCTGCGGGTGAGCGCCCCTCGCCCGCGGGTCCTCGGTGTGCCCGGGCCTCTGGGGTTAGCCCCCCAGGCGCGCCAGGGACCAGTGACCTCCGGGGCCCGCGGGTGAGCGCCCCTCGCCCGCTGGTCCCCAGTGTCCTCTGGGTCCCGAGGCTGATCGCCCCCCCCCCCCCCCCCGGCTCAGTAACCCTCTGGGTCCTGAGGGGTGAGCGCCCCTCGCCCAGCAGTTCCCAGTGGGTCTCCTCTGGGGCCCGTGGGTGGTGCCCCTCCCTCGCCAGGGCTCAGTCTGCCCTGGGCCCTGTGGGTGAGCGCCCCTCGCCTGCCAGGGCTCAGTGTCCTCTGGGCCTGTGGGGGGGGACTTCCCCCTTGCCCGCCAGGGCCCAGTCTGCCCGGAGCCCTAAGGCCACCTGGCGCCTGGGGAGTGAACTGTGTGGCTGGGGTCTTTCTCTCCCACGCCGGCCGGGACACCCTCTTTGGCCGGAGGGGTGAAGAGTCCCTGTGGAGGCCGCCACCCTGGAGACTTGGAGCTAGGTGGAGAGTTCCTCCTGGCAAACACCTGGCTTTTGGCCTTCGAAGCGGCCCTGCAGGCAGCCTTGTGCTCAAAACCTGCGACCCCAAGAACACTGTTAGGGGATCTCAACTCCGAGGGCACCCAGGACCCGGATCCATCCCGCCTGACACAGCATTTTCTGGCCTTTGGGCCCATGGGGCTGTGCTCCTGTGCATGACCACAACCTGCCCGGGATCGCGGAGGTCCCCGGGAAGAGTGGATGTGGATGTCCAAGGCTTGTGGGGATCTCCTGGGACGCGCCAGCGGGCGCTCTCTGGGCCCCAGGGAAGAACCCTGTGGGACCCTTGGATCCGGAGCCACGCCCGCCTGGGCGGGAGCCTGGGAGATTTGACAGAGGACATCTCCCCACCGTCAGGGAGGACCTGCTGAGACCCGGGAAAAGGGCACCACTGTCCCACCCTGGCCCAGGTAAGGGAGACTTGGGGCTGAGGGCATCTCCGCCAAAGGTGCCCAGGACTCTGAGGCCTGTGGGTGAGCGCCCCTCGCCCACAGGCACTCATTCTCCAGGGTTGCTGCGGGTGAGCTCCCTCAGCCCCCCAGCGCCGCTCAGGCTGCTCGGGGTTCTGGGGGTGAGCGCCCCTCACCCAGCAGTGCTCCGGGCGGCCCTGAGTGTGCAGGGGAGCCGCCCCGGCCCTGGGGGTGGGGGGCTTAGGCTTCCTTCCTTCCTGGGGGTTAGCACCCCTCCCTTCAGCAGTGCTGGACCTGGCCTGCTGGCTGTGGGTGAGCGCCCCAGGCGGCCTGCAGTCCCCAGGGCGCTCTGGGCCCTGCTGGTGAGCGCCCCTGGGCCTTCAGTGCTCAGTGTGCTTGGGCGGGCTGCTGGTGCGCGCCTGGCGGCCCCCCGCCCCAACTCCCCGCGGTCCCAGCCCTGTTCCCTTTCCCCAGGGTCCTGCTTGGCAGGGCCCCTGGGTCCCTGGCATTCATTCTGCACTGCGTCCTGCGGGTGAGCGCCCCTCGCCCGCCAGTGCCCAGTGTCCCCAGGGTCCTGTGGGTGAGCCGCCTGCCTTGTGGGGGGGCCCAGCAGGCTTCCTTGTCCTCCGGGGCCTGCGGGTGAGCGCCCCTCGCCCGCGGGTCCTCGGTGTGCCCGGGCCTCTGGGGTTAGCCCCCCAGGCGCGCCAGGGACCAGTGACCTCCGGGGCCCGCGGGTGAGCGCCCCTCGCCCGCTGGTCCCCAGTGTCCTCTGTGTCCCGAGGCTGATCGCCCCCCCCCGGCTCAGTAACCCTCTGGGTCCTGAGGGGTGAGCGCCCCTCGCCCAGCAGTTCCCAGTGGGTCTCCTCTGGGGCCCGTGGGTGGTGCCCCTCCCTCGCCAGGGCTCAGTCTGCCCTGGGCCCTGTGGGTGAGCGCCCCTCGCCTGCCAGGGCTCAGTGTCCTCTGGGCCTGTGGGGGGGGGCTTCCCCCTTGCCCGCCAGGGCCCAGTCTTCGCGGAGCCCTAAGGCCACCTGGCGCCTGGGGAGTGAACTGTGTGGCTGGGGTCTTTCTCTCCCACGCCGGGACACCCTCTTTGGCCAGAGGGGTGAAGAGTCCCTGTGGAGGCCGCCACCCTGGAGACTTGGAGCTAGGTGGAGAGTTCCTCCTGGCAAACACCTGGCTTTTGGCCTTCGAAGCGGCCCTGCAGGCAGCCTTGTGCTCAAAACCTGCGACCCCAAGAACACTCTTAGGGGATCTCAACTCCGAGGGCACCCAGGACCCGGATCCATCCCGCCTGACACAGCATTTTCTGGCCTTTGGGCCCAAGGGGCTGTGCTCCTGTGCATGACCACAACCTGCCCGGGATCGCGGAGGTCCCCGGGAAGAGTGGATGTGGATGTCCAAGGCTTGTGGGGATCTCCTGGGACGCGCCAGCGGGCGCTCTCTGGGCCCCAGGGAAGAACCCTGTGGGACCCTTGGATCCGGAGCCACGCCCGCCTGGGCGGGAGCCTGGGAGATTTGACAGAGGACATCTCCCCACCGTCAGGGAGGACCTGCTGAGACCCGGGAAAAGGGCACCACTGTCCCACCCTGGCCCATGTAAGGGAGACTTGGGGCTGAGGGCATCTCCGCCAAAGGTGCCCAGGACTCTGAGGCCTGTGGGTGAGCGCCCCTCGCCCACAGGCACTCATTCTCCAGGGTTGCTGCGGGTGAGCTCCCTCAGCCCCCCAGCGCCGCTCAGGCTGCTCGGGGTTCTGGGGGTGAGCGCCCCTCACCCAGCAGTGCTCCGGGCGGCCCTGAGTGTGCAGGGGAGCCGCCCCGGCCCTGGGGGTGGGGGGCTTAGGCTTCCTTCCTTCCTGGGGGTTAGCACCCCTCCCTTCAGCAGTGCTGGGCCTGGCCTGCTGGCTGTGGGTGAGCGCCCCAGGCGGCCTGCAGTCCCCAGGGCGCTCTGGGCCCTGCTGGTGAGCGCCCCTGGGCCTTCAGTGCTCAGTGTGCTTGGGCGTGCTGCTGGTGCGCGCCTGGCGGCCCCCCGCCCCAACTCCCCGCGGTCCCAGCCCTGTTCCCTTTCCCCAGGGTCCTGCTTGGCAGGGCCCCTGGGTCCCTGGCATTCATTCTGCACTGCGTCCTGCGGGTGAGCGCCCCTCGCCCGCCAGTGCCCAGTGTCCCCAGGGTCCTGTGGGTGAGCCGCCTGCCTTGTGGGGGGGCCCAGCAGGCTTCCTTGTCCTCCGGGGCCTGCGGGTGAGCGCCCCTCGCCCGCGGGTCCTCGGTGTGCCCGGGCCTCTGGGGTTAGCCCCCCAGGCGCGCCAGGGACCAGTGACCTCCGGGGCCCGCGGGTGAGCGCCCCTCGCCCGCTGGTCCCCAGTGTCCTCTGGGTCCCGAGGCTGATCGCCCCCCCCCCCCCCGGCTCAGTAACCCTCTGGGTCCTGAGGGGTGAGCGCCCCTCGCCCAGCAGTTCCCAGTGGGTCTCCTCTGGGGCCCGTGGGTGGTGCCCCTCCCTCGCCAGGGCTCAGTCTGCCCTGGGCCCTGTGGGTGAGCGCCCCTCGCCTGCCAGGGCTCAGTGTCCTCTGGGCCTGTGGGGGGGGACTTCCCCCTTGCCCGCCAGGGCCCAGTCTGCCCGGAGCCCTAAGGCCACCTGGCGCCTGGGGAGTGAACTGTGTGGCTGGGGTCTTTCTCTCCCACGCCGGCCGGGACACCCTCTTTGGCCGGAGGGGTGAAGAGTCCCTGTGGAGGCCGCCACCCTGGAGACTTGGAGCTAGGTGGAGAGTTCCTCCTGGCAAACACCTGGCTTTTGGCCTTCGAAGCGGCCCTGCAGGCAGCCTTGTGCTCAAAACCTGCGACCCCAAGAACACTGTTAGGGGATCTCAACTCCGAGGGCACCCAGGACCCGGATCCATCCCGCCTGACACAGCATTTTCTGGCCTTTGGGCCCATGGGGCTGTGCTCCTGTGCATGACCACAACCTGCCCGGGATCGCGGAGGTCCCCGGGAAGAGTGGATGTGGATGTCCAAGGCTTGTGGGGATCTCCTGGGACGCGCCAGCGGGCGCTCTCTGGGCCCCAGGGAAGAACCCTGTGGGACCCTTGGATCCGGAGCCACGCCCGCCTGGGCGGGAGCCTGGGAGATTTGACAGAGGACATCTCCCCACCGTCAGGGAGGACCTGCTGAGACCCGGGAAAAGGGCACCACTGTCCCACCCTGGCCCAGGTAAGGGAGACTTGGGGCTGAGGGCATCTCCGCCAAAGGTGCCCAGGACTCTGAGGCCTGTGGGTGAGCGCCCCTCGCCCACAGGCACTCATTCTCCAGGGTTGCTGCGGGTGAGCTCCCTCAGCCCCCCAGCGCCGCTCAGGCTGCTCGGGGTTCTGGGGGTGAGCGCCCCTCACCCAGCAGTGCTCCGGGCGGCCCTGAGTGTGCAGGGGAGCCGCCCCGGCCCTGGGGGTGGGGGGCTTAGGCTTCCTTCCTTCCTGGGGGTTAGCACCCCTCCCTTCAGCAGTGCTGGGCCTGGCCTGCTGGCTGTGGGTGAGCGCCCCAGGCGGCCTGCAGTCCCCAGGGCGCTCTGGGCCCTGCTGGTGAGCGCCCCTGGGCCTTCAGTGCTCAGTGTGCTTGGGCGTGCTGCTGGTGCGCGCCTGGCGGCCCCCCGCCCCAACTCCCCGCGGTCCCAGCCCTGTTCCCTTTCCCCAGGGTCCTGCTTGGCAGGGCCCCTGGGTCCCTGGCATTCATTCTGCACTGCGTCCTGCGGGTGAGCGCCCCTCGCCCGCCAGTGCCCAGTGTCCCCAGGGTCCTGTGGGTGAGCCGCCTGCCTTGTGGGGGGGCCCAGCAGGCTTCCTTGTCCTCCGGGGCCTGCGGGTGAGCGCCCCTCGCCCGCGGGTCCTCGGTGTGCCCGGGCCTCTGGGGTTAGCCCCCCAGGCGCGCCAGGGACCAGTGACCTCCGGGGCCCGCGGGTGAGCGCCCCTCGCCCGCTGGTCCCCAGTGTCCTCTGGGTCCCGAGGCTGATCGCCCCCCCCCCCCCGGCTCAGTAACCCTCTGGGTCCTGAGGGGTGAGCGCCCCTCGCCCAGCAGTTCCCAGTGGGTCTCCTCTGGGGCCCGTGGGTGGTGCCCCTCCCTCGCCAGGGCTCAGTCTGCCCTGGGCCCTGTGGGTGAGCGCCCCTCGCCTGCCAGGGCTCAGTGTCCTCTGGGCCTGTGGGGGGGGACTTCCCCCTTGCCCGCCAGGGCCCAGTCTGCCCGGAGCCCTAAGGCCACCTGGCGCCTGGGGAGTGAACTGTGTGGCTGGGGTCTTTCTCTCCCACGCCGGCCGGGACACCCTCTTTGGCCGGAGGGGTGAAGAGTCCCTGTGGAGGCCGCCACCCTGGAGACTTGGAGCTAGGTGGAGAGTTCCTCCTGGCAAACACCTGGCTTTTGGCCTTCGAAGCGGCCCTGCAGGCAGCCTTGTGCTCAAAACCTGCGACCCCAAGAACACTGTTAGGGGATCTCAACTCCGAGGGCACCCAGGACCCGGATCCATCCCGCCTGACACAGCATTTTCTGGCCTTTGGGCCCATGGGGCTGTGCTCCTGTGCATGACCACAACCTGCCCGGGATCGCGGAGGTCCCCGGGAAGAGTGGATGTGGATGTCCAAGGCTTGTGGGGATCTCCTGTGACGCGCCAGCGGGCGCTCTCTGGGCCCCAGGGAAGAACCCTGTGGGACCCTTGGATCCGGAGCCACGCCCGCCTGGGCGGGAGCCTGGGAGATTTGACAGAGGACATCTCCCCACCGTCAGGGAGGACCTGCTGAGACCCGGGAAAAGGGCACCACTGTCCCACCCTGGCCCAGGTAAGGGAGACTTGGGGCTGAGGGCATCTCCGCCAAAGGTGCCCAGGACTCTGAGCCCTGTGGGTGAGCGCCCCTCGCCCACAGGCACTCATTCTCCAGGGTTGCTGCGGGTGAGCTCCCTCAGCCCCCCAGCGCCGCTCAGGCTGCTCGGGGTTCTGGGGGTGAGCGCCCCTCACCCAGCAGTGCTCCGGGCGGCCCTGAGTGTGCAGGGGAGCCGCCCCGGCCCTGGGGGTGGGGGGCTTAGGCTTCCTTCCTTCCTGGGGGTTAGCACCCCTCCCTTCAGCAGTGCTGGGCCTGGCCTGCTGGCTGTGGGTGAGCGCCCCAGGCGGCCTGCAGTCCCCAGGGCGCTCTGGGCCCTGCTGGTGAGCGCCCCTGGGCCTTCAGTGCTCAGTGTGCTTGGGCGTGCTGCTGGTGCGCGCCTGGCGGCCCCCCGCCCCAACTCCCCGCGGTCCCAGCCCTGTTCCCTTTCCCCAGGGTCCTGCTTGGCAGGGCCACTGGGTCCCTGGCATTCATTCTGCACTGCGTCCTGCGGGTGAGCGCCCCTCGCCCGCCAGTGCCCAGTGTCCCCAGGGTCCTGTGGGTGAGCCGCCTGCCTTGTGGGGGGGCCCAGCAGGCTTCCTTGTCCTCCGGGGCCTGCGGGTGAGCGCCCCTAGCCCGCGGGTCCTCGGTGTGCCCGGGCCTCTGGGGTTAGCCCCCCAGGCGCGCCAGGGACCAGTGACCTCCGGGGCCCGCGGGTGAGCGCCCCTCGCCCGCTGGTCCCCAGTGTCCTCTGGGTCCCGAGGCTGATCGCCCCCCCCCCCCCGGCTCAGTAACCCTCTGGGTCCTGAGGGGTGAGCGCCCCTCGCCCAGCAGTTCCCAGTGGGTCTCCTCTGGGGCCCGTGGGTGGTGCCCCTCCCTCGCCAGGGCTCAGTCTGCCCTGGGCCCTGTGGGTGAGCGCCCCTCGCCTGCCAGGGCTCAGTGTCCTCTGGGCCTGTGGGGGGGGACTTCCCCCTTGCCCGCCAGGGCCCAGTCTGCCCGGAGCCCTAAGCCCACCTGGCGCCTGGGGAGTGAACTGTGTGGCTGGGGTCTTTCTCTCCCACGCCGGCCAGGACACCCTCTTTGGCCGGAGGGGTGAAGAGTCCCTGTGGAGGCCGCCACCCTGGAGACTTGGAGCTAGGTGGAGAGTTCCTCCTGGCAAACACCTGGCTTTTGGCCTTCGAAGCGGCCCTGCAGGCAGCCTTGTGCTCAAAACCTGCAACCCCAAGAACACTGTTAGGGGATCTCAACTCCGAGGGCACCCAGGACCCGGATCCATCCCGCCTGACACAGCATTTTCTGGCCTTTGGGCCCATGGGGCTGTGCTCCTGTGCATGACCACAACCTGCCCGGGATCGCGGAGGTCCCCGGGAAGAGTGGATGTGGATGTCCAAGGCTTGTGGGGATCTCCTGGGACGCGCCAGCGGGCGCTCTCTGGGCCCCAGGGAAGAACCCTGTGGGACCCTTGGATCCGGAGCCACGCCCGCCTGGGCGGGAGCCTGGGAGATTTGACAGAGGACATCTCCCCACCGTCAGGGAGGACCTGCTGAGACCCGGGAAAAGGGCACCACTGTCCCACCCTGGCCCAGGTAAGGGAGACTTGGGGCTGAGGGCATCTCCGCCAAAGGTGCCCAGGACTCTGAGGCCTGTGGGTGAGCGCCCCTCGCCCACAGGCACTCATTCTCCAGGGTTGCTGCGGGTGAGCTCCCTCAGCCCCCCAGCGCCGCTCAGGCTGCTCGGGGTTCTGGGGGTGAGCGCCCCTCACCCAGCAGTGCTCCGGGCGGCCCTGAGTGTGCAGGGGAGCCGCCCCGGCCCTGGGGGTGGGGGGCTTAGGCTTCCTTCCTTCCTGGGGGTTAGCACCCCTCCCTTCAGCAGTGCTGGGCCTGGCCTGCTGGCTGTGGGTGAGCGCCCCAGGCGGCCTGCAGTCCCCAGGGCGCTCTGGGCCCTGCTGGTGAGCGCCCCTGGGCCTTCAGTGCTCAGTGTGCTTGGGCGTGCTGCTGGTGCGCGCCTGGCGGCCCCCCGCCCCAACTCCCCGCGGTCCCAGCCCTGTTCCCTTTCCCCAGGGTCCTGCTTGGCAGGGCCCCTGGGTCCCTGGCATTCATTCTGCACTGCGTCCTGCGGGTGAGCGCCCCTCGCCCGCCAGTGCCCAGTGTCCCCAGGGTCCTGTGGGTGAGCCGCCTGCCTTGTGGGGGGGCCCAGCAGGCTTCCTTGTCCTCCGGGGCCTGCGGGTGAGCGCCCCTCGCCCGCGGGTCCTCGGTGTGCCCGGGCCTCTGGGGTTAGCCCCCCAGGCGCGCCAGGGACCAGTGACCTCCGGGGCCCGCGGGTGAGCGCCCCTCGCCCGCTGGTCCCCAGTGTCCTCTGGGTCCCGAGGCTGATCGCCCCCCCCCCCGGCTCAGTAACCCTCTGGGTCCTGAGGGGTGAGCGCCCCTCGCCCAGCAGTTCCCAGTGGGTCTCCTCTGGGGCCCGTGGGTGGTGCCCCTCCCTCGCCAGGGCTCAGTCTGCCCTGGGCCCTGTGGGTGAGCGCCCCTCGCCTGCCAGGGCTCAGTGTCCTCTGGGCCTGTGGGGGGGGACTTCCACCTAGCCCGCCAGGGCCCAGTCTTCGCGGAGCCCTAAGGCCACCTGGCGCCTGGGGAGTGAACTGTGTGGCTGGGGTCTTTCTCTCCCACGCCGGCCGGGACACCCTCTTTGGCCGGAGGGGTGAAGAGTCCCTGTGGAGGCCGCCACCCTGGAGACTTGGAGCTAGGTGGAGAGTTCCTCCTGGCAAACACCTGGCTTTTGGCCTTCGAAGAGGCCCTGCAGGCAGCCTTGTGCTCAAAACCTGCGACCCCAAGAACACTGTTAGGGGATCTCAACTCCGAGGGCACCCAGGACCCGGATCCATCCCGCCTGACACAGCATTTTCTGGCCTTTGGGCCCATGGGGCTGTGCTCCTGTGCATGACCACAACCTGCCCGGGATCGCGGAGGTCCCCGGGAAGAGTGGATGTGGATGTCCAAGGCTTGTGGGGATCTCCTGGGACGCGCCAGCGGGCGCTCTCTGGGCCCCAGGGAAGAACCCTGTGGGACCCTTGGATCCGGAGCCACGCCCGCCTGGGCGGGAGCCTGGGAGATTTGACAGAGGACATCTCCCCACCGTCAGGGAGGACCTGCTGAGACCCGGGAAAAGGGCACCACTGTCCCACCCTGGCCCAGGTAAGGGAGACTTGGGGCTGAGGGCATCTCCGCCAAAGGTGCCCAGGACTCTGAGGCCTGTGGGTGAGCGCCCCTCGCCCACAGGCACTCATTCTCCAGGGTTGCTGCGGGTGAGCTCCCTCAGCCCCCCAGCGCCGCTCAGGCTGCTCGGGGTTCTGGGGGTGAGCGCCCCTCACCCAGCAGTGCTCCGGGCGGCCCTGAGTGTGCAGGGGAGCCGCCCCGGCCCTGGGGGTGGGGGGCTTAGGCTTCCTTCCTTCCTGGGGGTTAGCACCCCTCCCTTCAGCAGTGCTGGGCCTGGCCTGCTGGCTGTGGGTGAGCGCCCCAGGCGGCCTGCAGTCCCCAGGGCGCTCTGGGCCCTGCTGGTGAGCGCCCCTGGGCCTTCAGTGCTCAGTGTGCTTGGGCGTGCTGCTGGTGCGCGCCTGGCGGCCCCCCGCCCCAACTCCCCGCGGTCCCAGCCCTGTTCCCTTTCCCCAGGGTCCTGCTTGGCAGGGCCCCTGGGTCCCTGGCATTCATTCTGCACTGCGTCCTGCGGGTGAGCGCCCCTCGCCCGCCAGTGCCCAGTGTCCCCAGGGTCCTGTGGGTGAGCCGCCTGCCTTGTGGGGGGGCCCAGCAGGCTTCCTTGTCCTCCGGGGCCTGCGGGTGAGCGCCCCTCGCCCGCGGGTCCTCGGTGTGCCCGGGCCTCTGGGGTTAGCCCCCCAGGCGCGCCAGGGACCAGTGACCTCCGGGGCCCGCGGGTGAGCGCCCCTCGCCCGCTGGTCCCCAGTGTCCTCTGGGTCCCGAGGCTGATCGCCCCCCCCCCCGGCTCAGTAACCCTCTGGGTCCTGAGGGGTGAGCGCCCCTCGCCCAGCAGTTCCCAGTGGGTCTCCTCTGGGGCCCGTGGGTGGTGCCCCTCCCTCGCCAGGGCTCAGTCTGCCCTGGGCCCTGTGGGTGAGCGCCCCTCGCCTGCCAGGGCTCAGTGTCCTCTGGGCCTGTGGGGGGGGACTTCCACCTAGCCCGCCAGGGCCCAGTCTTCGCGGAGCCCTAAGGCCACCTGGCGCCTGGGGAGTGAACTGTGTGGCTGGGGTCTTTCTCTCCCACGCCGGCCGGGACACCCTCTTTGGCCGGAGGGGTGAAGAGTCCCTGTGGAGGCCGCCACCCTGGAGACTTGGAGCTAGGTGGAGAGTTCCTCCTGGCAAACACCTGGCTTTTGGCCTTCGAAGAGGCCCTGCAGGCAGCCTTGTGCTCAAAACCTGCGACCCCAAGAACACTGTTAGGGGATCTCAACTCCGAGGGCACCCAGGACCCGGATCCATCCCGCCTGACACAGCATTTTCTGGCCTTTGGGCCCATGGGGCTGTGCTCCTGTGCATGACCACAACCTGCCCGGGATCGCGGAGGTCCCCGGGAAGAGTGGATGTGGATGTCCAAGGCTTGTGGGGATCTCCTGGGACGCGCCAGCGGGCGCTCTCTGGGCCCCAGGGAAGAACCCTGTGGGACCCTTGGATCCGGAGCCACGCCCGCCTGGGCGGGAGCCTGGGAGATTTGACAGAGGACATCTCCCCACCGTCAGGGAGGACCTGCTGAGACCCGGGAAAAGGGCACCACTGTCCCACCCTGGCCCAGGTAAGGGAGACTTGGGGCTGAGGGCATCTCCGCCAAAGGTGCCCAGGACTCTGAGGCCTGTGGGTGAGCGCCCCTCGCCCACAGGCACTCATTCTCCAGGGTTGCTGCGGGTGAGCTCCCTCAGCCCCCCAGCGCCGCTCAGGCTGCTCGGGGTTCTGGGGGTGAGCGCCCCTCACCCAGCAGTGCTCCGGGCGGCCCTGAGTGTGCAGGGGAGCCGCCCCGGCCCTGGGGGTGGGGGGCTTAGGCTTCCTTCCTTCCTGGGGGTTAGCACCCCTCCCTTCAGCAGTGCTGGGCCTGGCCTGCTGGCTGTGGGTGAGCGCCCCAGGCGGCCTGCAGTCCCCAGGGCGCTCTGGGCCCTGCTGGTGAGCGCCCCTGGGCCTTCAGTGCTCAGTGTGCTTGGGCGGGCTGCTGGTGCGCGCCTGGCGGCCCCCCGCCCCAACTCCCCGCGGTCCCAGCCCTGTTCCCTTTCCCCAGGGTCCTGCTTGGCAGGGCCCCTGGGTCCCTGGCATTCATTCTGCACTGCGTCCTGCGGGTGAGCGCCCCTCGCCCGCCAGTGCTCAGTGTCCCCAGGGTCCTGTGGGTGAGCCGCCTGCCTTGTGGGGGGGCCCAGCAGGCTTCCTTGTCCTCCGGGGCCTGCGGGTGAGCGCCCCTCGCCCGCGGGTCCTCGGTGTGCCCGGGCCTCTGGGGTTAGCCCCCCAGGCGCGCCAGGGACCAGTGACCTCCGGGGCCCGCGGGTGAGCGCCCCTCGCCCGCTGGTCCCCAGTGTCCTCTGTGTCCCGAGGCTGATCGCCCCCCCCCGGCTCAGTAACCCCTGGGTCCTGAGGGGTGAGCGCCCCTCGCCCAGCAGTTCCCAGTGGGTCTCCTCTGGGGCCCGTGGGTGGTGCCCCTCCCTCGCCAGGGCTCAGTCTGCCCTGGGCCCTGTGGGTGAGCGCCCCTCGCCTGCCAGGGCTCAGTGTCCTCTGGGCCTGTGGGGGGGGACTTCCCCCTTGCCCGCCAGGGCCCAGTCTTCGCGGAGCCCTAAGGCCACCTGGCGCCTGGGGAGTGAACTGTGTGGCTGGGGTCTTTCTCTCCCACGCCTGGACACCCTCTTTGGCCAGAGGGGTGAAGAGTCCCTGTGGAGGCCGCCACCCTGGAGACTTGGAGCTAGGTGGAGAGTTCCTCCTGGCAAACACCTGGCTTTTGGCCTTCGAAGCGGCCCTGCAGGCAGCCTTGTGCTCAAAACCTGCGACCCCAAGAACACTGTTAGGGGATCTCAACTCCGAGGGCACCCAGGACCCGGATCCATCCCGCCTGACACAGCATTTTCTGGCCTTTGGGCCCATGGGGCTGTGCTCCTGTGCATGACCACAACCTGCCCGGGATCGCGGAGGTCCCCGGGAAGAGTGGATGTGGATGTCCAAGGCTTGTGGGGATCTCCTGGGACGCGCCAGCGGGCGCTCTCTGGGCCCCAGGGAAGAACCCTGTGGGACCCTTGGATCCGGAGCCACGCCCGCCTGGGCAGGAGCCTGGGAGATTTGACAGAGGACATCTCCCCACCGTCAGGGAGGACCTGCTGAGACCCGGGAAAAGGGCACCACTGTCCCACCCTGGCCCAGGTAAGGGAGACTTGGGGCTGAGGGCATCTCCGCCAAAGGTGCCCAGGACTCTGAGGCCTGTGGGTGAGCGCCCCTCGCCCACAGGCACTCATTCTCCAGGGTTGCTGCGGGTGAGCTCCCTCAGCCCCCCAGCGCCGCTCAGGCTGCTCGGGGTTCTGGGGGTGAGCGCCCCTCACCCAGCAGTGCTCCGGGCGGCCCTGAGTGTGCAGGGGAGCCGCCCCGGCCCTGGGGGTGGGGGGCTTAGGCTTCCTTCCTTAATGGGGGTTAGCACCCCTCCCTTTAGCAGTGCTGGGCCTGGCCTGCTGGCTGTGGGTGAGCGCCCCAGGCGGCCTGCAGTCCCCAGGGCGCTCTGGGCCCTGCTGGTGAGCGCCCCTGGGCCTTCAGTGCTCAGTGTGCTTGGGCGGGCTGCTGGTGTGCGCCTGGCGGCCCCCCGCCCCAACTCCCCGCGGTCCCAGCCCTGTTCCCTTTCCCCAGGGTCCTGCTTGGCAGGGCCCCTGGGTCCCTGGCATTCATTCTGCACTGCGTCCTGCGGGTGAGCGCCCCTCGCCCGCCAGTGCTCAGTGTCCCCAGGGTCCTGTGGGTGAGCCGCCTGCCTTGTGGGGGGGCCCAGCAGGCTTCCTTGTCCTCCGGGGCCTGCGGGTGAGCGCCCCTCGCCCGCGGGTCCTCGGTGTGCCCGGGCCTCTGGGGTTAGCCCCCCAGGCGCGCCAGGGACCAGTGACCTCCGGGGCCCGCGGGTGAGCGCCCCTCGCCCGCTGGTCCCCAGTGTCCTCTGTGTCCCGAGGCTGATCGCCCCCCCCCGGCTCAGTAACCCCTGGGTCCTGAGGGGTGAGCGCCCCTCGCCCAGCAGTTCCCAGTGGGTCTCCTCTGGGGCCCGTGGGTGGTGCCCCTCCCTCGCCAGGGCTCAGTCTGCCCTGGGCCCTGTGGGTGAGCGCCCCTCGCCTGCCAGGGCTCAGTGTCCTCTGGGCCTGTGGGGGGGGACTTCCCCCTTGCCCGCCAGGGCCCAGTCTTCGCGGAGCCCTAAGGCCACCTGGCGCCTGGGGAGTGAACTGTGTGGCTGGGGTCTTTCTCTCCCACGCCGGCCGGGACACCCTCTTTGGCCGGAGGGGTGAAGAGTCCCTGTGGAGGCCGCCATTCTGGAGACTTGGAGCTAGGTGGAGAGTTCCTCCTGGCAAACACCTGGCTTTTGGCCTTCGAAGCGGCCCTGCAGGCAGCCTTGTGCTCAAAACCTGCGACCCCAAGAACACTGTTAGGGGATCTCAACTCCGAGGGCACCCAGGACCCGGATCCATCCCGCCTGGCACAGCATTTTCTGGCCTTTGGGCCCATGGGGCTGTGCTCCTGTGCATGACCACAACCTGCCCGGGATCGCGGAGGTCCCCGGGAAGAGTGGATGTGGATGTCCAAGGCTTGTGGGGATCTCCTGGGACGCGCCAGCGGGCGCTCTCTGGGCCCCAGGGAAGAACCCTGTGGGACCCTTGGATCCGGAGCCACGCCCGCCTGGGCGGGAGCCTGGGAGATTTGACAGAGGACATCTCCCCACCGTCAGGGAGGACCTGCTGAGACCCGGGAAAAGGGCACCACTGTCCCACCCTGGCCCAGGTAAGGGAGACTTGGGGCTGAGGGCATCTCCGCCAAAGGTGCCCAGGACTCTGAGGCCTGTGGGTGAGCGCCCCTCGCCCACAGGCACTCATTCTCCAGGGTTGCTGCGGGTGAGCTCCCTCAGCCCCCCAGCGCCGCTCAGGCTGCTCGGGGTTCTGGGGGTGAGCGCCCCTCACCCAGCAGTGCTCCGGGCGGCCCTGAGTGTGCAGGGGAGCCGCCCCGGCCCTGGCGGTGGGGGGCTTAGGCTTCCTTCCTTCCTGGGGGTTAGCACCCCTCCCTTCAGCAGTGCTGGACCTGGCCTGCTGGCTGTGGGTGAGCGCCCCAGGCGGCCTGCAGTCCCCAGGGCGCTCTGGGCCCTGCTGGTGAGCGCCCCTGGGCCTTCAGTGCTCAGTGTGCTTGGGCGGGCTGCTGGTGCGCGCCTGGCGGCCCCCCGCCCCAACTCCCCGCGGTCCCAGCCCTGTTCCCTTTCCCCAGGGTCCTGCTTGGCAGGGCCCCTGGGTCCCTGGCATTCCTTCTGCACTGCGTCCTGCGGGTGAGCGCCCCTCGCCCGCCAGTGCCCAGTGTCCCCAGGGTCCTGTGGGTGAGCCGCCTGCCTTGTGGGGGGGCCCAGCAGGCTTCCTTGTCCTCCTGGGCCTGCGGGTGAGCGCCCCTCGCCCGCGGGTCCTCGGTGTGCCCGGGCCTCTGGGGTTAGCCCCCCAGGCGCGCCAGGGACCAGTGACCTCCTGGGCCCGCGGGTGAGCGCCCCTCGCCCGCTGGTCCCCAGTGTCCTCTGTGTCCCGAGGCTGATCGCCCCCCCCCCCAGCTCAGTAACCCTCTGGGTCCTGAGGGGTGAGCGCCCCTCGCCCAGCAGTTCCCAGTGGGTCTCCTCTGGGGCCCGTGGGTGGTGCCCCTCCCTCGCCAGGGCTCAGTCTGCCCTGGGCCCTGTGGGTGAGCGCCCCTCGCCTGCCAGGGCTCAGTGTCCTCTGGGCCTGTGGGGGGGGACTTCCCCCTTGCCCGCCAGGGCCCAGTCTTCGCGGAGCCCTAAGGCCACCTGGCGCCTGGGGAGTGAACTGTGTGGCTGGGGTCTTTCTCTCCCACGCCGGCCGGGACACCCTCTTTGGCCGGAGGGGTGAAGAGTCCCTGTGGAGGCCGCCATTCTGGAGACTTGGAGCTAGGTGGAGAGTTCCTCCTGGCAAACACCTGGCTTTTGGCCTTCGAAGCGGCCCTGCAGGCAGCCTTGTGCTCAAAACCTGCGACCCCAAGAACACTGTTAGGGGATCTCAACTCCGAGGGCACCCAGGACCCGGATCCATCCCGCCTGGCACAGCATTTTCTGGCCTTTGGGCCCATGGGGCTGTGCTCCTGTGCATGACCACAACCTGCCCGGGATCGCGGAGGTCCCCGGGAAGAGTGGATGTGGATGTCCAAGGCTTGTGGGGATCTCCTGGGACGCGCCAGCGGGCGCTCTCTGGGCCCCAGGGAAGAACCCTGTGGGACCCTTGGATCCGGAGCCACGCCCGCCTGGGCGGGAGCCTGGGAGATTTGACAGAGGACATCTCCCCACCGTCAGGGAGGACCTGCTGAGACCCGGGAAAAGGGCACCACTGTCCCACCCTGGCCCAGGTAAGGGAGACTTGGGGCTGAGGGCATCTCCGCCAAAGGTGCCCAGGACTCTGAGGCCTGTGGGTGAGCGCCCCTCGCCCACAGGCACTCATTCTCCAGGGTTGCTGCGGGTGAGCTCCCTCAGCCCCCCAGCGCCGCTCAGGCTGCTCGGGGTTCTGGGGGTGAGCGCCCCTCACCCAGCAGTGCTCCGGGCGGCCCTGAGTGTGCAGGGGAGCCGCCCCGGCCCTGGGGGTGGGGGGCTTAGGCTTCCTTCCTTCCTGGGGGTTAGCACCCCTCCCTTCAGCAGTGCTGGACCTGGCCTGCTGGCTGTGGGTGAGCGCCCCAGGCGGCCTGCAGTCCCCAGGGCGCTCTGGGCCCTGCTGGTGAGCGCCCCTGGGCCTTCAGTGCTCAGTGTGCTTGGGCGGGCTGCTGGTGCGCGCCTGGCGGCCCCCCGCCCCAACTCCCCGCGGTCCCAGCCCTGTTCCCTTTCCCCAGTGTCCTGCTTGGCAGGGCCCCTGGGTCCCTGGCATTCCTTCTGCACTGCGTCCTGCGGGTGAGCGCCCCTCGCCCGCCAGTGCCCAGTGTCCCCAGGGTCCTGTGGGTGAGCCGCCTGCCTTGTGGGGGGGCCCAGCAGGCTTCCTTGTCCTCCGGGGCCTGCGGGTGAGCGCCCCTCGCCCGCGGGTCCTCGGTGTGCCCGGGCCTCTGGGGTTAGCCCCCCAGGCGCGCCAGGGACCAGTGACCTCCGGGGCCCGCGGGTGAGCGCCCCTCGCCCGCTGGTCCCCAGTGTCCTCTGTGTCCCGAGGCTGATCGCCCCCCCCCGGCTCAGTAACCCTCTGGGTCCTGAGGGGTGAGCGCCCCTCGCCCAGCAGTTCCCAGTGGGTCTCCTCTGGGGCCCGTGGGTGGTGCCCCTCCCTCGCCAGGGCTCAGTCTGCCCTGGGCCCTGTGGGTGAGCGCCCCTCGCCTGCCAGGGCTCAGTGTCCTCTGGGCCTGTGGGGGGGGACTTCCCCCTTGCCCGCCAGGGCCCAGTCTTCGCGGAGCCCTAAGGCCACCTGGCGCCTGGGGAGTGAACTGTGTGGCTGGGGTCTTTCTCTCCCACGCCGGGACACCCTCTTTGGCCAGAGGGGTGAAGAGTCCCTGTGGAGGCCGCCACCCTGGAGACTTGGAGCTAGGTGGAGAGTTCCTCCTGGCAAACACCTGGCTTTTGGCCTTCGAAGCGGCCCTGCAGGCAGCCTTGTGCTCAAAACCTGCGACCCCAAGAACACTGTTAGGGGATCGCAACTCCGAGGGCACCCAGGACCCGGATCCATCCCGCCTGACACAGCATTTTCTGGCCTTTGGGCCCAAGGGGCTGTGCTCCTGTGCATGACCACAACCTTCCCGGGATCGCGGAGGTCCCCGGGAAGAGTGGATGTGGATGTCCAAGGCTTGTGGGGATCTCCTGGGACGCGCCAGCGGGCGCTCTCTGGGCCCCAGGGAAGAACCCTGTGGGACCCTTGGATCCGGAGCCACGCCCGCCTGGGCGGGAGCCTGGGAGATTTGACAGAGGACATCTCCCCACCGTCAGGGAGGACCTGCTGAGACCCGGGAAAAGGGCACCACTGTCCCACCCTGGCCCAGGTAAGGGAGACTTGGGGCTGAGGGCATCTCCGCCAAAGGTGCCCAGGACTCTGAGGCCTGTGGGTGAGCGCCCCTCGCCCACAGGCACTCATTCTCCAGGGTTGCTGCGGGTGAGCTCCCTCAGCCCCCCAGCGCCGCTCAGGCTGCTCGGGGTTCTGGGGGTGAGCGCCCCTCACCCAGCAGTGCTCCGGGCGGCCCTGAGTGTGCAGGGGAGCCGCCCCGGCCCTGGGGGTGGGGGGCTTAGGCTTCCTTCCTTCCTGGGGGTTAGCACCCCTCCCTTCAGCAGTGCTGGGCCTGGCCTGCTGGCTGTGGGTGAGCGCCCCAGGCGGCCTGCAGTCCCCAGGGCGCTCTGGGCCCTGCTGGTGAGCGCCCCTGGGCCTTCAGTGCTCAGTGTGCTTGGGCGGGCTGCTGGTGCGCGCCTGGCGGCCCCCCGCCCCAACTCCCCGCGGTCCCAGCCCTGTTCCCTTTCCCCAGGGTCCTGCTTGGCAGGGCCACTGGGTCCCTGGCATTCATTCTGCACTGCGTCCTGCGGGTGAGCGCCCCTCGCCCGCCAGTGCCCAGTGTCCCCAGGGTCCTGTGGGTGAGCCGCCTGCCTTGTGGGGGGGCCCAGCAGGCTTCCTTGTCCTCCGGGGCCTGCGGGTGAGCGCCCCTCGCCCGCGGGTCCTCGGTGTGCCCGGGCCTCTGGGGTTAGCCCCCCAGGCGCGCCAGGGACCAGTGACCTCCGGGGCCCGCGGGTGAGCGCCCCTCGCCCGCTGGTCCCCAGTGTCCTCTGGGTCCCGAGGCTGATCGCCCCCCCCCCCCGGCTCAGTAACCCTCTGGGTCCTGAGGGGTGAGCGCCCCTCGCCCAGCAGTTCCCAGTGGGTCTCCTCTGGGGCCCGTGGGTGGTGCCCCTCCCTCGCCAGGGCTCAGTCTGCCCTGGGCCCTGTGGGTGAGCGCCCCTCGCCTGCCAGGGCTCAGTGTCCTCTGGGCCTGTGGGGGGGGACTTCCCCCTTGCCCGCCAGGGCCCAGTCTGCCCGGAGCCCTAAGGCCACCTGGCGCCTGGGGAGTGAACTGTGTGGCTGGGGTCTTTCTCTCCCACGCCGGCCGGGACACCCTCTTTGGCCGGAGGGGTGAAGAGTCCCTGTGGAGGCCGCCACCCTGGAGACTTGGAGCTAGGTGGAGAGTTCCTCCTGGCAAACACCTGGCTTTTGGCCTTCGAAGCGGCCCTGCAGGCAGCCTTGTGCTCAAAACCTGCAACCCCAAGAACACTGTTAGGGGATCTCAACTCCGAGGGCACCCAGGACCCGGATCCATCCCGCCTGACACAGCATTTTCTGGCCTTTGGGCCCATGGGGCTGTGCTCCTGTGCATGACCACAACCTGCCCGGGATCGCGGAGGTCCCCGGGAAGAGTGGATGTGGATGTCCAAGGCTTGTGGGGATCTCCTGGGATGCGCCAGCGGGCGCTCTCTGGGCCCCAGGGAAGAACCCTGTGGGACCCTTGGATCCGGAGCCACGCCCGCCTGGGCGGGAGCCTGGGAGATTTGACAGAGGACATCTCCCCACCGTCAGGGAGGACCTGCTGAGACCCGGGAAAAGGGCACCACTGTCCCACCCTGGCCCAGGTAAGGGAGACTTGGGGCTGAGGGCATCTCCGCCAAAGGTGCCCAGGACTCTGAGGCCTGTGGGTGAGCGCCCCTCGCCCACAGGCACTCATTCTCCAGGGTTGCTGCGGGTGAGCTCCCTCAGCCCCCCAGCGCCGCTCAGGCTGCTCGGGGTTCTGGGGGTGAGCGCCCCTCACCCAGCAGTGCTCCGGGCGGCCCTGAGTGTGCAGGGGAGCCGCCCCGGCCCTGGGGGTGGGGGGCTTAGGCTTCCTTCCTTCCTGGGGGTTAGCACCCCTCCCTTCAGCAGTGCTGGGCCTGGCCTGCTGGCTGTGGGTGAGCGCCCCAGGCGGCCTGCAGTCCCCAGGGCGCTCTGGGCCCTGCTGGTGAGCGCCCCTGGGCCTTCAGTGCTCAGTGTGCTTGGGCGTGCTGCTGGTGCGCGCCTGGCGGCCCCCCGCCCCAACTCCCCGCGGTCCCAGCCCTGTTCCCTTTCCCCAGGGTCCTGCTTGGCAGGGCCCCTGGGTCCCTGGCATTCATTCTGCACTGCGTCCTGCGGGTGAGCGCCCCTCGCCCGCCAGTGCCCAGTGTCCCCAGGGTCCTGTGGGTGAGCCGCCTGCCTTGTGGGGGGGCCCAGCAGGCTTCCTTGTCCTCCGGGGCCTGCGGGTGAGCGCCCCTAGCCCGCGGGTCCTCGGTGTGCCCGGGCCTCTGGGGTTAGCCCCCCAGGCGCGCCAGGGACCAGTGACCTCCGGGGCCCGCGGGTGAGCGCCCCTCGCCCGCTGGTCCCCAGTGTCCTCTGGGTCCCGAGGCTGATCGCCCCCCCCCCCCCCGGCTCAGTAACCCTCTGGGTCCTGAGGGGTGAGCGCCCCTCGCCCAGCAGTTCCCAGTGGGTCTCCTCTGGGGCCCGTGGGTGGTGCCCCTCCCTCGCCAGGGCTCAGTCTGCCCTGGGCCCTGTGGGTGAGCGCCCCTCGCCTGCCAGGGCTCAGTGTCCTCTGGGCCTGTGGGGGGGGACTTCCCCCTTGCCCGCCAGGGCCCAGTCTGCCCGGAGCCCTAAGCCCACCTGGCGCCTGGGGAGTGAACTGTGTGGCTGGGGTCTTTCTCTCCCACGCCGGCCAGGACACCCTCTTTGGCCGGAGGGGTGAAGAGTCCCTGTGGAGGCCGCCACCCTGGAGACTTGGAGCTAGGTGGAGAGTTCCTCCTGGCAAACACCTGGCTTTTGGCCTTCGAAGCGGCCCTGCAGGCAGCCTTGTGCTCAAAACCTGCAACCCCAAGAACACTGTTAGGGGATCTCAACTCCGAGGGCACCCAGGACCCGGATCCATCCCGCCTGACACAGCATTTTCTGGCCTTTGGGCCCATGGGGCTGTGCTCCTGTGCATGACCACAACCTGCCCGGGATCGCGGAGGTCCCCGGGAAGAGTGGATGTGGATGTCCAAGGCTTGTGGGGATCTCCTGGGACGCGCCAGCGGGCGCTCTCTGGGCCCCAGGGAAGAACCCTGTGGGACCCTTGGATCCGGAGCCACGCCCGCCTGGGCGGGAGCCTGGGAGATTTGACAGAGGACATCTCCCCACCGTCAGGGAGGACCTGCTGAGACCCGGGAAAAGGGCACCACTGTCCCACCCTGGCCCAGGTAAGGGAGACTTGGGGCTGAGGGCATCTCCGCCAAAGGTGCCCAGGACTCTGAGGCCTGTGGGTGAGCGCCCCTCGCCCACAGGCACTCATTCTCCAGGGTTGCTGCGGGTGAGCTCCCTCAGCCCCCCAGCGCCGCTCAGGCTGCTCGGGGTTCTGGGGGTGAGCGCCCCTCACCCAGCAGTGCTCCGGGCGGCCCTGAGTGTGCAGGGGAGCCGCCCCGGCCCTGGGGGTGGGGGGCTTAGGCTTCCTTCCTTCCTGGGGGTTAGCACCCCTCCCTTCAGCAGTGCTGGGCCTGGCCTGCTGGCTGTGGGTGAGCGCCCCAGGCGGCCTGCAGTCCCCAGGGCGCTCTGGGCCCTGCTGGTGAGCGCCCCTGGGCCTTCAGTGCTCAGTGTGCTTGGGCGTGCTGCTGGTGCGCGCCTGGCGGCCCCCCGCCCCAACTCCCCGCGGTCCCAGCCCTGTTCCCTTTCCCCAGGGTCCTGCTTGGCAGGGCCCCTGGGTCCCTGGCATTCATTCTGCACTGCATCCTGCGGGTGAGCGCCCCTCGCCCGCCAGTGCCCAGTGTCCCCAGGGTCCTGTGGGTGAGCCGCCTGCCTTGTGGGGGGGCCCAGCAGGCTTCCTTGTCCTCCGGGGCCTGCGGGTGAGCGCCCCTCGCCCGCGGGTCCTCGGTGTGCCCGGGCCTCTGGGGTTAGCCCCCCAGGCGCGCCAGGGACCAGTGACCTCCGGGGCCCGCGGGTGAGCGCCCCTCGCCCGCTGGTCCCCAGTGTCCTCTGGGTCCCGAGGCTGATCGCCCCCACCCCCCGGCTCAGTAACCCTCTGGGTCCTGAGGGGTGAGCGCCCCTCGCCCAGCAGTTCCCAGTGGGTCTCCTCTGGGGCCCGTGGGTGGTGCCCCTCCCTCGCCAGGGCTCAGTCTGCCCTGGGCCCTGTGGGTGAGCGCCCCTCGCCTGCCAGGGCTCAGTGTCCTCTGGGCCTGTGGGGGGGGACTTCCACCTTGCCCGCCAGGGCCCAGTCTTCGCGGAGCCCTAAGGCCACCTGGCGCCTGGGGAGTGAACTGTGTGGCTGGGGTCTTTCTCTCCCACGCCGGCCGGGACACCCTCTTTGGCCGGAGGGGTGAAGAGTCCCTGTGGAGGCCGCCACCCTGGAGACTTGGAGCTAGGTGGAGAGTTCCTCCTGGCAAACACCTGGCTTTTGGCCTTCGAAGAGGCCCTGCAGGCAGCCTTGTGCTCAAAACCTGCGACCCCAAGAACACTGTTAGGGGATCTCAACTCCGAGGGCACCCAGGACCCGGATCCATCCCGCCTGACACAGCATTTTCTGGCCTTTGGGCCCATGGGGCTGTGCTCCTGTGCATGACCACAACCTGCCCGGGATCGCGGAGGTCCCCGGGAAGAGTGGATGTGGATGTCCAAGGCTTGTGGGGATCTCCTGGGACGCGCCAGCGGGCGCTCTCTGGGCCCCAGGGAAGAACCCTGTGGGACCCTTGGATCCGGAGCCACGCCCGCCTGGGCGGGAGCCTGGGAGATTTGACAGAGGACATCTCCCCACCGTCAGGGAGGACCTGCTGAGACCCGGGAAAAGGGCACCACTGTCCCACCCTGGCCCAGGTAAGGGAGACTTGGGGCTGAGGGCATCTCCGCCAAAGGTGCCCAGGACTCTGAGGCCTGTGGGTGAGCGCCCCTCGCCCACAGGCACTCATTCTCCAGGGTTGCTGCGGGTGAGCTCCCTCAGCCCCCCAGCGCCGCTCAGGCTGCTCGGGGTTCTGGGGGTGAGCGCCCCTCACCCAGCAGTGCTCCGGGCAGCCCTGAGTGTGCAGGGGAGCCGCCCCGGCCCTGGGGGTGGGGGGCTTAGGCTTCCTTCCTTCCTGGGGGTTAGCACCCCTCCCTTCAGCAGTGCTGGGCCTGGCCTGCTGGCTGTGGGTGAGCGCCCCAGGCGGCCTGCAGTCCCCAGGGCGCTCTGGGCCCTGCTGGTGAGCGCCCCTGGGCCTTCAGTGCTCAGTGTGCTTGGGCGTGCTGCTGGTGCGCGCCTAGCGGCCCCCCGCCCCAACTCCCCGCGGTCCCAGCCCTGTTCCCTTTCCCCAGGGTCCTGCTTGGCAGGGCCACTGGGTCCCTGGCATTCATTCTGCACTGCGTCCTGCGGGTGAGCGCCCCTCGCCCGCCAGTGCCCAGTGTCCCCAGGGTCCTGTGGGTGAGCCGCCTGCCTTGTGGGGGGGCCCAGCAGGCTTCCTTGTCCTCCGGGGCCTGCGGGTGAGCGCCCCTAGCCCGCGGGTCCTCGGTGTGCCCGGGCCTCTGGGGTTAGCCCCCCAGGCGCGCCAGGGACCAGTGACCTCCGGGGCCCGCGGGTGAGCGCCCCTCGCCCGCTGGTCCCCAGTGTCCTCTGGGTCCCGAGGCTGATCGCCCCCCCCCCCCCGGCTCAGTAACCCTCTGGGTCCTGAGGGGTGAGCGCCCCTCGCCCAGCAGTTCCCAGTGGGTCTCCTCTGGGGCCCGTGGGTGGTGCCCCTCCCTCGCCAGGGCTCAGTCTGCCCTGGGCCCTGTGGGTGAGCGCCCCTCGCCTGCCAGGGCTCAGTGTCCTCTGGGCCTGTGGGGGGGGACTTCCCCCTTGCCCGCCAGGGCCCAGTCTGCCCGGAGCCCTAAGCCCACCTGGCGCCTGGGGAGTGAACTGTGTGGCTGGGGTCTTTCTCTCCCACGCCGACCAGGACAACCTCTTTGGCCGGAGGGGTGAAGAGTCCCTGTGGAGGCCGCCACCCTGGAGACTTGGAGCTAGGTGGAGAGTTCCTCCTGGCAAACACCTGGCTTTTGGCCTTCGAAGCGGCCCTGCAGGCAGCCTTGTGCTCAAAACCTGCAACCCCAAGAACACTGTTAGGGGATCTCAACTCCGAGGGCACCCAGGACCCGGATCCATCCCGCCTGACACAGCATTTTCTGGCCTTTGGGCCCATGGGGCTGTGCTCCTGTGCATGACCACAACCTGCCCGGGATCGCGGAGGTCCCCGGGAAGAGTGGATGTGGATGTCCAAGGCTTGTGGGGATCTCCTGGGACGCGCCAGCGGGCGCTCTCTGGGCCCCAGGGAAGAACCCTGTGGGACCCTTGGATCCGGAGCCACGCCCGCCTGGGCGGGAGCCTGGGAGATTTGACAGAGGACATCTCCCCACCGTCAGGGAGGACCTGCTGAGACCCGGGAAAAGGGCACCACTGTCCCACCCTGGCCCAGGTAAGGGAGACTTGGGGCTGAGGGCATCTCCGCCAAAGGTGCCCAGGACTCTGAGGCCTGTGGGTGAGCGCCCCTCGCCCACAGGCACTCATTCTCCAGGGTTGCTGCGGGTGAGCTCCCTCAGCCCCCCAGCGCCGCTCAGGCTGCTCGGGGTTCTGGGGGTGAGCGCCCCTCACCCAGCAGTGCTCCGGGCGGCCCTGAGTGTGCAGGGGAGCCGCCCCGGCCCTGGGGGTGGGGGGCTTAGGCTTCCTTCCTTCCTGGGGGTTAGCACCCCTCCCTTCAGCAGTGCTGGGCCTGGCCTGCTGGCTGTGGGTGAGCGCCCCAGGCGGCCTGCAGTCCCCAGGGCGCTCTGGGCCCTGCTGGTGAGCGCCCCTGGGCCTTCAGTGCTCAGTGTGCTTGGGCGTGCTGCTGGTGCGCGCCTGGCGGCCCCCCGCCCCAACTCCCCGCGGTCCCAGCCCTGTTCCCTTTCCCCAGGGTCCTGCTTGGCAGGGCCCCTGGGTCCCTGGCATTCATTCTGCACTGCGTCCTGCGGGTGAGCGCCCCTCGCCCGCCAGTGCCCAGTGTCCCCAGGGTCCTGTGGGTGAGCCGCCTGCCTTGTGGGGGGGCCCAGCAGGCTTCCTTGTCCTCCGGGGCCTGCGGGTGAGCGCCCCTCGCCCGCGGGTCCTCGGTGTGCCCGGGCCTCTGGGGTTAGCCCCCCAGGCGCGCCAGGGACCAGTGACCTCCGGGGCCCGCGGGTGAGCGCCCCTCGCCCGCTGGTCCCCAGTGTCCTCTGGGTCCCGAGGCTGATCGCCCCCCCCCCCGGCTCAGTAACCCTCTGGGTCCTGAGGGGTGAGCGCCCCTCGCCCAGCAGTTCCCAGTGGGTCTCCTCTGGGGCCCGTGGGTGGTGCCCCTCCCTCGCCAGGGCTCAGTCTGCCCTGGGCCCTGTGGGTGAGCGCCCCTCGCCTGCCAGGGCTCAGTGTCCTCTGGGCCTGTGGGGGGGGACTTCCACCTAGCCCGCCAGGGCCCAGTCTTCGCGGAGCCCTAAGGCCACCTGGCGCCTGGGGAGTGAACTGTGTGGCTGGGGTCTTTCTCTCCCACGCCGGCCGGGACACCCTCTTTGGCCGGAGGGGTGAAGAGTCCCTGTGGAGGCCGCCACCCTGGAGACTTGGAGCTAGGTGGAGAGTTCCTCCTGGCAAACACCTGGCTTTTGGCCTTCGAAGAGGCCCTGCAGGCAGCCTTGTGCTCAAAACCTGCGACCCCAAGAACACTGTTAGGGGATCTCAACTCCGAGGGCACCCAGGACCCGGATCCATCCCGCCTGACACAGCATTTTCTGGCCTTTGGGCCCATGGGGCTGTGCTCCTGTGCATGACCACAACCTGCCCGGGATCGCGGAGGTCCCCGGGAAGAGTGGATGTGGATGTCCAAGGCTTGTGGGGATCTCCTGGGACGCGCCAGCGGGCGCTCTCTGGGCCCCAGGGAAGAACCCTGTGGGACCCTTGGATCCGGAGCCACGCCCGCCTGGGCGGGAGCCTGGGAGATTTGACAGAGGACATCTCCCCACCGTCAGGGAGGACCTGCTGAGACCCGGGAAAAGGGCACCACTGTCCCACCCTGGCCCAGGTAAGGGAGACTTGGGGCTGAGGGCATCTCCGCCAAAGGTGCCCAGGACTCTGAGGCCTGTGGGTGAGCGCCCCTCGCCCACAGGCACTCATTCTCCAGGGTTGCTGCGGGTGAGCTCCCTCAGCCCCCCAGCGCCGCTCAGGCTGCTCGGGGTTCTGGGGGTGAGCGCCCCTCACCCAGCAGTGCTCCGGGCGGCCCTGAGTGTGCAGGGGAGCCGCCCCGGCCCTGGGGGTGGGGGGCTTAGGCTTCCTTCCTTCCTGGGGGTTAGCACCCCTCCCTTCAGCAGTGCTGGGCCTGGCCTGCTGGCTGTGGGTGAGCGCCCCAGGCGGCCTGCAGTCCCCAGGGCGCTCTGGGCCCTGCTGGTGAGCGCCCCTGGGCCTTCAGTGCTCAGTGTGCTTGGGCGTGCTGCTGGTGCGCGCCTGGCGGCCCCCCGCCCCAACTCCCCGCGGTCCCAGCCCTGTTCCCTTTCCCCAGGGTCCTGCTTGGCAGGGCCCCTGGGTCCCTGGCATTCATTCTGCACTGCGTCCTGCGGGTGAGCGCCCCTCGCCCGCCAGTGCCCAGTGTCCCCAGGGTCCTGTGGGTGAGCCGCCTGCCTTGTGGGGGGGCCCAGCAGGCTTCCTTGTCCTCCGGGGCCTGCGGGTGAGCGCCCCTCGCCCGCGGGTCCTCGGTGTGCCCGGGCCTCTGGGGTTAGCCCCCCAGGCGCGCCAGGGACCAGTGACCTCCGGGGCCCGCGGGTGAGCGCCCCTCGCCCGCTGGTCCCCAGTGTCCTCTGGGTCCCGAGGCTGATCGCCCCCCCCCCGGCTCAGTAACCCTCTGGGTCCTGAGGGGTGAGCGCCCCTCGCCCAGCAGTTCCCAGTGGGTCTCCTCTGGGGCCCGTGGGTGGTGCCCCTCCCTCGCCAGGGCTCAGTCTGCCCTGGGCCCTGTGGGTGAGCGCCCCTCGCCTGCCAGGGCTCAGTGTCCTCTGGGCCTGTGGGGGGGGACTTCCACCTAGCCCGCCAGGGCCCAGTCTTCGCGGAGCCCTAAGGCCACCTGGCGCCTGGGGAGTGAACTGTGTGGCTGGGGTCTTTCTCTCCCACGCCGGCCGGGACACCCTCTTTGGCCGGAGGGGTGAAGAGTCCCTGTGGAGGCCGCCACCCTGGAGACTTGGAGCTAGGTGGAGAGTTCCTCCTGGCAAACACCTGGCTTTTGGCCTTCGAAGAGGCCCTGCAGGCAGCCTTGTGCTCAAAACCTGCGACCCCAAGAACACTGTTAGGGGATCTCAACTCCGAGGGCACCCAGGACCCGGATCCATCCCGCCTGACACAGCATTTTCTGGCCTTTGGGCCCATGGGGCTGTGCTCCTGTGCATGACCACAACCTGCCCGGGATCGCGGAGGTCCCCGGGAAGAGTGGATGTGGATGTCCAAGGCTTGTGGGGATCTCCTGGGACGCGCCAGCGGGCGCTCTCTGGGCCCCAGGGAAGAACCCTGTGGGACCCTTGGATCCGGAGCCACGCCCGCCTGGGCGGGAGCCTGGGAGATTTGACAGAGGACATCTCCCCACCGTCAGGGAGGACCTGCTGAGACCCGGGAAAAGGGCACCACTGTCCCACCCTGGCCCAGGTAAGGGAGACTTGGGGCTGAGGGCATCTCCGCCAAAGGTGCCCAGGACTCTGAGGCCTGTGGGTGAGCGCCCCTCGCCCACAGGCACTCATTCTCCAGGGTTGCTGCGGGTGAGCTCCCTCAGCCCCCCAGCGCCGCTCAGGCTGCTCGGGGTTCTGGGGGTGAGCGCCCCTCACCCAGCAGTGCTCCGGGCGGCCCTGAGTGTGCAGGGGAGCCGCCCCGGCCCTGGGGGTGGGGGGCTTAGGCTTCCTTCCTTCCTGGGGGTTAGCACCCCTCCCTTCAGCAGTGCTGGGCCTGGCCTGCTGGCTGTGGGTGAGCGCCCCAGGCGGCCTGCAGTCCCCAGGGCGCTCTGGGCCCTGCTGGTGAGCGCCCCTGGGCCTTCAGTGCTCAGTGTGCTTGGGCGTGCTGCTGGTGCGCGCCTGGCGGCCCCCCGCCCCAACTCCCCGCGGTCCCAGCCCTGTTCCCTTTCCCCAGGGTCCTGCTTGGCAGGGCCCCTGGGTCCCTGGCATTCATTCTGCACTGCGTCCTGCGGGTGAGCGCCCCTCGCCC
Source organism: Callospermophilus lateralis (assembly GCF_048772815.1). Lineage (NCBI taxonomy): Eukaryota > Metazoa > Chordata > Mammalia > Rodentia > Sciuridae > Callospermophilus > Callospermophilus lateralis. The sequence continues at coordinate 47,746 of NW_027513458.1, forward strand.
GCCAGTGCCCAGTGTCCCCAGGGTCCTGTGGGTGAGCCGCCTGCCTTGTGGGGGGGCCCAGCAGGCTTCCTTGTCCTCCGGGGCCTGCGGGTGAGCGCCCCTCGCCCGCGGGTCCTCGGTGTGCCCGGGCCTCTGGGGTTAGCCCCCCAGGCGCGCCAGGGACCAGTGACCTCCGGGGCCCGCGGGTGAGCGCCCCTCGCCCGCTGGTCCCCAGTGTCCTCTGGGTCCCGAGGCTGATCGCCCCCCCCCCCGGCTCAGTAACCCTCTGGGTCCTGAGGGGTGAGCGCCCCTCGCCCAGCAGTTCCCAGTGGGTCTCCTCTGGGGCCCGTGGGTGGTGCCCCTCCCTCGCCAGGGCTCAGTCTGCCCTGGGCCCTGTGGGTGAGCGCCCCTCGCCTGCCAGGGCTCAGTGTCCTCTGGGCCTGTGGGGGGGGACTTCCACCTAGCCCGCCAGGGCCCAGTCTTCGCGGAGCCCTAAGGCCACCTGGCGCCTGGGGAGTGAACTGTGTGGCTGGGGTCTTTCTCTCCCACGCCGGCCGGGACACCCTCTTTGGCCGGAGGGGTGAAGAGTCCCTGTGGAGGCCGCCACCCTGGAGACTTGGAGCTAGGTGGAGAGTTCCTCCTGGCAAACACCTGGCTTTTGGCCTTCGAAGAGGCCCTGCAGGCAGCCTTGTGCTCAAAACCTGCGACCCCAAGAACACTGTTAGGGGATCTCAACTCCGAGGGCACCCAGGACCCGGATCCATCCCGCCTGACACAGCATTTTCTGGCCTTTGGGCCCATGGGGCTGTGCTCCTGTGCATGACCACAACCTGCCCGGGATCGCGGAGGTCCCCGGGAAGAGTGGATGTGGATGTCCAAGGCTTGTGGGGATCTCCTGGGACGCGCCAGCGGGCGCTCTCTGGGCCCCAGGGAAGAACCCTGTGGGACCCTTGGATCCGGAGCCACGCCCGCCTGGGCGGGAGCCTGGGAGATTTGACAGAGGACATCTCCCCACCGTCAGGGAGGACCTGCTGAGACCCGGGAAAAGGGCACCACTGTCCCACCCTGGCCCAGGTAAGGGAGACTTGGGGCTGAGGGCATCTCCGCCAAAGGTGCCCAGGACTCTGAGGCCTGTGGGTGAGCGCCCCTCGCCCACAGGCACTCATTCTCCAGGGTTGCTGCGGGTGAGCTCCCTCAGCCCCCCAGCGCCGCTCAGGCTGCTCGGGGTTCTGGGGGTGAGCGCCCCTCACCCAGCAGTGCTCCGGGCGGCCCTGAGTGTGCAGGGGAGCCGCCCCGGCCCTGGGGGTGGGGGGCTTAGGCTTCCTTCCTTCCTGGGGGTTAGCACCCCTCCCTTCAGCAGTGCTGGGCCTGGCCTGCTGGCTGTGGGTGAGCGCCCCAGGCGGCCTGCAGTCCCCAGGGCGCTCTGGGCCCTGCTGGTGAGCGCCCCTGGGCCTTCAGTGCTCAGTGTGCTTGGGCGTGCTGCTGGTGCGCGCCTGGCGGCCCCCCGCCCCAACTCCCCGCGGTCCCAGCCCTGTTCCCTTTCCCCAGGGTCCTGCTTGGCAGGGCCCCTGGGTCCCTGGCATTCATTCTGCACTGCGTCCTGCGGGTGAGCGCCCCTCGCCCGCCAGTGCCCAGTGTCCCCAGGGTCCTGTGGGTGAGCCGCCTGCCTTGTGGGGGGGCCCAGCAGGCTTCCTTGTCCTCCGGGGCCTGCGGGTGAGCGCCCCTCGCCCGCGGGTCCTCGGTGTGCCCGGGCCTCTGGGGTTAGCCCCCCAGGCGCGCCAGGGACCAGTGACCTCCGGGGCCCGCGGGTGAGCGCCCCTCGCCCGCTGGTCCCCAGTGTCCTCTGGGTCCCGAGGCTGATCGCCCCCCCCCCGGCTCAGTAACCCTCTGGGTCCTGAGGGGTGAGCGCCCCTCGCCCAGCAGTTCCCAGTGGGTCTCCTCTGGGGCCCGTGGGTGGTGCCCCTCCCTCGCCAGGGCTCAGTCTGCCCTGGGCCCTGTGGGTGAGCGCCCCTCGCCTGCCAGGGCTCAGTGTCCTCTGGGCCTGTGGGGGGGGACTTCCACCTAGCCCGCCAGGGCCCAGTCTTCGCGGAGCCCTAAGGCCACCTGGCGCCTGGGGAGTGAACTGTGTGGCTGGGGTCTTTCTCTCCCACGCCGGCCGGGACACCCTCTTTGGCCGGAGGGGTGAAGAGTCCCTGTGGAGGCCGCCACCCTGGAGACTTGGAGCTAGGTGGAGAGTTCCTCCTGGCAAACACCTGGCTTTTGGCCTTCGAAGAGGCCCTGCAGGCAGCCTTGTGCTCAAAACCTGCGACCCCAAGAACACTGTTAGGGGATCTCAACTCCGAGGGCACCCAGGACCCGGATCCATCCCGCCTGACACAGCATTTTCTGGCCTTTGGGCCCATGGGGCTGTGCTCCTGTGCATGACCACAACCTGCCCGGGATCGCGGAGGTCCCCGGGAAGAGTGGATGTGGATGTCCAAGGCTTGTGGGGATCTCCTGGGACGCGCCAGCGGGCGCTCTCTGGGCCCCAGGGAAGAACCCTGTGGGACCCTTGGATCCGGAGCCACGCCCGCCTGGGCGGGAGCCTGGGAGATTTGACAGAGGACATCTCCCCACCGTCAGGGAGGACCTGCTGAGACCCGGGAAAAGGGCACCACTGTCCCACCCTGGCCCAGGTAAGGGAGACTTGGGGCTGAGGGCATCTCCGCCAAAGGTGCCCAGGACTCTGAGGCCTGTGGGTGAGCGCCCCTCGCCCACAGGCACTCATTCTCCAGGGTTGCTGCGGGTGAGCTCCCTCAGCCCCCCAGCGCCGCTCAGGCTGCTCGGGGTTCTGGGGGTGAGCGCCCCTCACCCAGCAGTGCTCCGGGCAGCCCTGAGTGTGCAGGGGAGCCGCCCCGGCCCTGGGGGTGGGGGGCTTAGGCTTCCTTCCTTCCTGGGGGTTAGCACCCCTCCCTTCAGCAGTGCTGGGCCTGGCCTGCTGGCTGTGGGTGAGCGCCCCAGGCGGCCTGCAGTCCCCAGGGCGCTCTGGGCCCTGCTGGTGAGCGCCCCTGGGCCTTCAGTGCTCAGTGTGCTTGGGCGTGCTGCTGGTGCGCGCCTGGCGGCCCCCCGCCCCAACTCCCCGCGGTCCCAGCCCTGTTCCCTTTCCCCAGGGTCCTGCTTGGCAGGGCCACTGGGTCCCTGGCATTCATTCTGCACTGCGTCCTGCGGGTGAGCGCCCCTCGCCCGCCAGTGCCCAGTGTCCCCAGGGTCCTGTGGGTGAGCCGCCTGCCTTGTGGGGGGGCCCAGCAGGCTTCCTTGTCCTCCGGGGCCTGCGGGTGAGCGCCCCTCGCCCGCGGGTCCTCGGTGTGCCCGGGCCTCTGGGGTTAGCCCCCCAGGCGCGCCAGGGACCAGTGACCTCCGGGGCCCGCGGGTGAGCGCCCCTCGCCCGCTGGTCCCCAGTGTCCTCTGTGTCCCGAGGCTGATCGCCCCCCCCCCCCGGCTCAGTAACCCTCTGGGTCCTGAGGGGTGAGCGCCCCTCGCCCAGCAGTTCCCAGTGGGTCTCCTCTGGGGCCCGTGGGTGGTGCCCCTCCCTCGCCAGGGCTCAGTCTGCCCTGGGCCCTGTGGGTGAGCGCCCCTCGCCTGCCAGGGCTCAGTGTCCTCTGGGCCTGTGGGGGGGGACTTCCCCCTTGCCCGCCAGGGCCCAGTCTTCGCGGAGCCCTAAGGCCACCTGGCGCCTGGGGAGTGAACTGTGTGGCTGGGGTCTTTCTCTCCCACGCCGGCCGGGACACCCTCTTTGGCCGGAGGGGTGAAGAGTCCCTGTGGAGGCCGCCACCCTGGAGACTTGGAGCTAGGTGGAGAGTTCCTCCTGGCAAACACCTTGCTTTTGGCCTTCGAAGCGGCCCTGCAGGCAGCCTTGTGCTCAAAACCTGCGACCCCAAGAACACTGTTAGGGGATCTCAACTCCGAGGGCACCCAGGACCCGGATCCATCCCGCCTGACACAGCATTTTCTGGCCTTTGGGCCCATGGGGCTGTGCTCCTGTGCATGACCACAACCTGCCCGGGATCGCGGAGGTCCCCGGGAAGAGTGGATGTGGATGTCCAAGGCTTGTGGGGATCTCCTGTGACGCGCCAGCGGGCGCTCTCTGGGCCCCAGGGAAGAACCCTGTGGGACCCTTGGATCCGGAGCCACGCCCGCCTGGGCGGGAGCCTGGGAGATTTGACAGAGGACATCTCCCCACCGTCAGGGAGGACCTGCTGAGACCCGGGAAAAGGGCACCACTGTCCCACCCTGGCCCAGGTAAGGGAGACTTGGGGCTGAGGGCATCTCCGCCAAAGGTGCCCAGGACTCTGAGCCCTGTGGGTGAGCGCCCCTCGCCCACAGGCACTCATTCTCCAGGGTTGCTGCGGGTGAGCTCCCTCAGCCCCCCAGCGCCGCTCAGGCTGCTCGGGGTTCTGGGGGTGAGCGCCCCTCACCCAGCAGTGCTCCGGGCGGCCCTGAGTGTGCAGGGGAGCCGCCCCGGCCCTGGGGGTGGGGGGCTTAGGCTTCCTTCCTTCCTGGGGGTTAGCACCCCTCCCTTCAGCAGTGCTGGGCCTGGCCTGCTGGCTGTGGGTGAGCGCCCCAGGCGGCCTGCAGTCCCCAGGGCGCTCTGGGCCCTGCTGGTGAGCGCCCCTGGGCCTTCAGTGCTCAGTGTGCTTGGGCGTGCTGCTGGTGCGCGCCTGGCGGCCCCCCGCCCCAACTCCCCGCGGTCCCAGCCCTGTTCCCTTTCCCCAGGGTCCTGCTTGGCAGGGCCCCTGGGTCCCTGGCATTCATTCTGCACTGCGTCCTGCGGGTGAGCGCCCCTCGCCCGCCAGTGCCCAGTGTCCCCAGGGTCCTGTGGGTGAGCCGCCTGCCTTGTGGGGGGGCCCAGCAGGCTTCCTTGTCCTCCGGGGCCTGCGGGTGAGCGCCCCTCGCCCGCGGGTCCTCGGTGTGCCCGGGCCTCTGGGGTTAGCCCCCCAGGCGCGCCAGGGACCAGTGACCTCCGGGGCCCGCGGGTGAGCGCCCCTCGCCCGCTGGTCCCCAGTGTCCTCTGGGTCCCGAGGCTGATCGCCCCCCCCCCCCGGCTCAGTAACCCTCTGGGTCCTGAGGGGTGAGCGCCCCTCGCCCAGCAGTTCCCAGTGGGTCTCCTCTGGGGCCCGTGGGTGGTGCCCCTCCCTCGCCAGGGCTCAGTCTGCCCTGGGCCCTGTGGGTGAGCGCCCCTCGCCTGCCAGGGCTCAGTGTCCTCTGGGCCTGTGGGGGGGGACTTCCACCTTGCCCGCCAGGGCCCAGTCTTCGCGGAGCCCTAAGGCCACCTGGCGCCTGGGGAGTGAACTGTGTGGCTGGGGTCTTTCTCTCCCACGCCGGCCAGGACACCCTCTTTGGCCGGAGGGGTGAAGAGTCCCTGTGGAGGCCGCCACCCTGGAGACTTGGAGCTAGGTGGAGAGTTCCTCCTGGCAAACACCTGGCTTTTGGCCTTCGAAGCGGCCCTGCAGGCAGCCTTGTGCTCAAAACCTGCAACCCCAAGAACACTGTTAGGGGATCTCAACTCCGAGGGCACCCAGGACCCGGATCCATCCCGCCTGACACAGCATTTTCTGGCCTTTGGGCCCATGGGGCTGTGCTCCTGTGCATGACCACAACCTGCCCGGGATCGCGGAGGTCCCCGGGAAGAGTGGATGTGGATGTCCAAGGCTTGTGGGGATCTCCTGGGACGCGCCAGCGGGCGCTCTCTGGGCCCCAGGGAAGAACCCTGTGGGACCCTTGGATCCGGAGCCACGCCCGCCTGGGCGGGAGCCTGGGAGATTTGACAGAGGACATCTCCCCACCGTCAGGGAGGACCTGCTGAGACCCGGGAAAAGGGCACCACTGTCCCACCCTGGCCCAGGTAAGGGAGACTTGGGGCTGAGGGCATCTCCGCCAAAGGTGCCCAGGACTCTGAGGCCTGTGGGTGAGCGCCCCTCGCCCACAGGCACTCATTCTCCAGGGTTGCTGCGGGTGAGCTCCCTCAGCCCCCCAGCGCCGCTCAGGCTGCTCGGGGTTCTGGGGGTGAGCGCCCCTCACCCAGCAGTGCTCCGGGCGGCCCTGAGTGTGCAGGGGAGCCGCCCCGGCCCTGGGGGTGGGGGGCTTAGGCTTCCTTCCTTCCTGGGGGTTAGCACCCCTCCCTTCAGCAGTGCTGGGCCTGGCCTGCTGGCTGTGGGTGAGCGCCCCAGGCGGCCTGCAGTCCCCAGGGCGCTCTGGGCCCTGCTGGTGAGCGCCCCTGGGCCTTCAGTGCTCAGTGTGCTTGGGCGTGCTGCTGGTGCGCGCCTGGCGGCCCCCCGCCCCAACTCCCCGCGGTCCCAGCCCTGTTCCCTTTCCCCAGGGTCCTGCTTGGCAGGGCCCCTGGGTCCCTGGCATTCATTCTGCACTGCGTCCTGCGGGTGAGCGCCCCTCGCCCGCCAGTGCCCAGTGTCCCCAGGGTCCTGTGGGTGAGCCGCCTGCCTTGTGGGGGGGCCCAGCAGGCTTCCTTGTCCTCCGGGGCCTGCGGGTGAGCGCCCCTCGCCCGCGGGTCCTCGGTGTGCCCGGGCCTCTGGGGTTAGCCCCCCAGGCGCGCCAGGGACCAGTGACCTCCGGGGCCCGCGGGTGAGCGCCCCTCGCCCGCTGGTCCCCAGTGTCCTCTGGGTCCCGAGGCTGATCGCCCCCCCCCCCCGGCTCAGTAACCCTCTGGGTCCTGAGGGGTGAGCGCCCCTCGCCCAGCAGTTCCCAGTGGGTCTCCTCTGGGGCCCGTGGGTGGTGCCCCTCCCTCGCCAGGGCTCAGTCTGCCCTGGGCCCTGTGGGTGAGCGCCCCTCGCCTGCCAGGGCTCAGTGTCCTCTGGGCCTGTGGGGGGGGACTTCCACCTTGCCCGCCAGGGCCCAGTCTTCGCGGAGCCCTAAGGCCACCTGGCGCCTGGGGAGTGAACTGTGTGGCTGGGGTCTTTCTCTCCCACGCCGGCCGGGACACCCTCTTTGGCCGGAGGGGTGAAGAGTCCCTGTGGAGGCCGCCACCCTGGAGACTTGGAGCTAGGTGGAGAGTTCCTCCTGGCAAACACCTGGCTTTTGGCCTTCGAAGAGGCCCTGCAGGCAGCCTTGTGCTCAAAACCTGCGACCCCAAGAACACTGTTAGGGGATCTCAACTCCGAGGGCACCCAGGACCCGGATCCATCCCGCCTGACACAGCATTTTCTGGCCTTTGGGCCCATGGGGCTGTGCTCCTGTGCATGACCACAACCTGCCCGGGATCGCGGAGGTCCCCGGGAAGAGTGGATGTGGATGTCCAAGGCTTGTGGGGATCTCCTGGGACGCGCCAGCGGGCGCTCTCTGGGCCCCAGGGAAGAACCCTGTGGGACCCTTGGATCCGGAGCCACGCCCGCCTGGGCGGGAGCCTGGGAGATTTGACAGAGGACATCTCCCCACCGTCAGGGAGGACCTGCTGAGACCCGGGAAAAGGGCACCACTGTCCCACCCTGGCCCAGGTAAGGGAGACTTGGGGCTGAGGGCATCTCCGCCAAAGGTGCCCAGGACTCTGAGGCCTGTGGGTGAGCGCCCCTCGCCCACAGGCACTCATTCTCCAGGGTTGCTGCGGGTGAGCTCCCTCAGCCCCCCAGCGCCGCTCAGGCTGCTCGGGGTTCTGGGGGTGAGCGCCCCTCACCCAGCAGTGCTCCGGGCAGCCCTGAGTGTGCAGGGGAGCCGCCCCGGCCCTGGGGGTGGGGGGCTTAGGCTTCCTTCCTTCCTGGGGGTTAGCACCCCTCCCTTCAGCAGTGCTGGGCCTGGCCTGCTGGCTGTGGGTGAGCGCCCCAGGCGGCCTGCAGTCCCCAGGGCGCTCTGGGCCCTGCTGGTGAGCGCCCCTGGGCCTTCAGTGCTCAGTGTGCTTGGGCGTGCTGCTGGTGCGCGCCTGGCGGCCCCCCGCCCCAACTCCCCGCGGTCCCAGCCCTGTTCCCTTTCCCCAGGGTCCTGCTTGGCAGGGCCACTGGGTCCCTGGCATTCATTCTGCACTGCGTCCTGCGGGTGAGCGCCCCTCGCCCGCCAGTGCCCAGTGTCCCCAGGGTCCTGTGGGTGAGCCGCCTGCCTTGTGGGGGGGCCCAGCAGGCTTCCTTGTCCTCCGGGGCCTGCGGGTGAGCGCCCCTCGCCCGCGGGTCCTCGGTGTGCCCGGGCCTCTGGGGTTAGCCCCCCAGGCGCGCCAGGGACCAGTGACCTCCGGGGCCCGCGGGTGAGCGCCCCTCGCCCGCTGGTCCCCAGTGTCCTCTGTGTCCCGAGGCTGATCGCCCCCCCCCCCCGGCTCAGTAACCCTCTGGGTCCTGAGGGGTGAGCGCCCCTCGCCCAGCAGTTCCCAGTGGGTCTCCTCTGGGGCCCGTGGGTGGTGCCCCTCCCTCGCCAGGGCTCAGTCTGCCCTGGGCCCTGTGGGTGAGCGCCCCTCGCCTGCCAGGGCTCAGTGTCCTCTGGGCCTGTGGGGGGGGACTTCCCCCTTGCCCGCCAGGGCCCAGTCTTCGCGGAGCCCTAAGGCCACCTGGCGCCTGGGGAGTGAACTGTGTGGCTGGGGTCTTTCTCTCCCACGCCGGCCGGGACACCCTCTTTGGCTGGAGGGGTGAAGAGTCCCTGTGGAGGCCGCCACCCTGGAGACTTGGAGCTAGGTGGAGAGTTCCTCCTGGCAAACACCTTGCTTTTGGCCTTCGAAGCGGCCCTGCAGGCAGCCTTGTGCTCAAAACCTGCGACCCCAAGAACACTGTTAGGGGATCTCAACTCCGAGGGCACCCAGGACCCGGATCCATCCCGCCTGACACAGCATTTTCTGGCCTTTGGGCCCATGGGGCTGTGCTCCTGTGCATGACCACAACCTGCCCGGGATCGCGGAGGTCCCCGGGAAGAGTGGATGTGGATGTCCAAGGCTTGTGGGGATCTCCTGGGACGCGCCAGCGGGCGCTCTCTGGGCCCCAGGGAAGAACCCTGTGGGACCCTTGGATCCGGAGCCACGCCCGCCTGGGCGGGAGCCTGGGAGATTTGACAGAGGACATCTCCCCACCGTCAGGGAGGACCTGCTGAGACCCGGGAAAAGGGCACCACTGTCCCACCCTGGCCCAGGTAAGGGAGACTTGGGGCTGAGGGCATCTCCGCCAAAGGTGCCCAGGACTCTGAGCCCTGTGGGTGAGCGCCCCTCGCCCACAGGCACTCATTCTCCAGGGTTGCTGCGGGTGAGCTCCCTCAGCCCCCCAGCGCCGCTCAGGCTGCTTGGGGTTCTGGGGGTGAGCGCCCCTCACCCAGCAGTGCTCCGGGCGGCCCTGAGTGTGCAGGGGAGCCGCCCCGGCCCTGGGGGTGGGGGGCTTAGGCTTCCTTCCTTCCTGGGGGTTAGCACCCCTCCCTTCAGCAGTGCTGGACCTGGCCTGCTGGCTGTGGGTGAGCGCCCCAGGCGGCCTGCAGTCCCCAGGGCGCTCTGGGCCCTGCTGGTGAGCGCCCCTGGGCCTTCAGTGCTCAGTGTGCTTGGGCGGGCTGCTGGTGCGCGCCTGGCGGCCCCCCGCCCCAACTCCCCGCGGTCCCAGCCCTGTTCCCTTTCCCCAGGGTCCTGCTTGGCAGGGCCCCTGGGTCCCTGGCATTCATTCTGCACTGCGTCCTGCGGGTGAGCGCCCCTCGCCCGCCAGTGCCCAGTGTCCCCAGGGTCCTGTGGGTGAGCCGCCTGCATTGTGGGGGGGCCCAGCAGGCTTCCTTGTCCTCCGGGGCCTGCGGGTGAGCGCCCCTCGCCCGCGGGTCCTCGGTGTGCCCGGGCCTCTGGGGTTAGCCCCCCAGGCGCGCCAGGGACCAGTGACCTCCGGGGCCCGCGGGTGAGCGCCCCTCGCCCGCTGGTCCCCAGTGTCCTCTGTGTCCCGAGGCTGATCGCCCCCCCCCGGCTCAGTAACCCTCTGGGTCCTGAGGGGTGAGCGCCCCTCGCCCAGCAGTTCCCAGTGGGTCTCCTCTGGGGCCCGTGGGTGGTGCCCCTCCCTCGCCAGGGCTCAGTCTGCCCTGGGCCCTGTGGGTGAGCGCCCCTCGCCTGCCAGGGCTCAGTGTCCTCTGGGCCTGTGGGGGGGGGCTTCCCCCTTGCCCGCCAGGGCCCAGTCTTCGCGGAGCCCTAAGGCCACCTGGCGCCTGGGGAGTGAACTGTGTGGCTGGGGTCTTTCTCTCCCACGCCGGGACACCCTCTTTGGCCAGAGGGGTGAAGAGTCCCTGTGGAGGCCGCCACCCTGGAGACTTGGAGCTAGGTGGAGAGTTCCTCCTGGCAAACACCTGGCTTTTGGCCTTCGAAGCGGCCCTGCAGGCAGCCTTGTGCTCAAAACCTGCGACCCCAAGAACACTGTTAGGGGATCTCAACTCCGAGGGCACCCAGGACCCGGATCCATCCCGCCTGACACAGCATTTTCTGGCCTTTGGGCCCAAGGGGCTGTGCTCCTGTGCATGACCACAACCTGCCCGGGATCGCGGAGGTCCCCGGGAAGAGTGGATGTGGATGTCCAAGGCTTGTGGGGATCTCCTGGGACGCGCCAGCGGGCGCTCTCTGGGCCCCAGGGAAGAACCCTGTGGGACCCTTGGATCCGGAGCCACGCCCGCCTGGGCGGGAGCCTGGGAGATTTGACAGAGGACATCTCCCCACCGTCAGGGAGGACCTGCTGAGACCCGGGAAAAGGGCACCACTGTCCCACCCTGGCCCAGGTAAGGGAGACTTGGGGCTGAGGGCATCTCCGCCAAAGGTGACCAGGACTCTGAGGCCTGTGGGTGAGCGCCCCTCGCCCACAGGCACTCATTCTCCAGGGTTGCTGCAGGTGAGCTCCCTCAGCCCCCCAGCGCCGCTCAGGCTGCTCGGGGTTCTGGGGGTGAGCGCCCCTCACCCAGCAGTGCTCCGGGCGGCCCTGAGTGTGCAGGGGAGCCGCCCCGGCCCTGGGGGTGGGGGGCTTAGGCTTCCTTCCTTCCTGGGGGTTAGCACCCCTCCCTTCAGCAGTGCTGGGCCTGGCCTGCTGGCTGTGGGTGAGCGCCCCAGGCGGCCTGCAGTCCCCAGGGCGCTCTGGGCCCTGCTGGTGAGCGCCCCTGGGCCTTCAGTGCTCAGTGTGCTTGGGCGTGCTGCTGGTGCGCGCCTGGCGGCCCCCCGCCCCAACTCCCCGCGGTCCCAGCCCTGTTCCCTTTCCCCAGGGTCCTGCTTGGCAGGGCCCCTGGGTCCCTGGCATTCATTCTGCACTGCGTCCTGCGGGTGAGCGCCCCTCGCCCGCCAGTGCCCAGTGTCCCCAGGGTCCTGTGGGTGAGCCGCCTGCCTTGTGGGGGGGCCCAGCAGGCTTCCTTGTCCTCCGGGGCCTGCGGGTGAGCGCCCCTCGCCCGCGGGTCCTCGGTGTGCCCGGGCCTCTGGGGTTAGCCCCCCAGGCGCGCCAGGGACCAGTGACCTCCGGGGCCCGCGGGTGAGCGCCCCTCGCCCGCTGGTCCCCAGTGTCCTCTGTGTCCCGAGGCTGATCGCCCCCCCCCGGCTCAGTAACCCTCTGGGTCCTGAGGGGTGAGCGCCCCTCGCCCAGCAGTTCCCAGTGGGTCTCCTCTGGGGCCCGTGGGTGGTGCCCCTCCCTCGCCAGGGCTCAGTCTGCCCTGGGCCCTGTGGGTGAGCGCCCCTCGCCTGCCAGGGCTCAGTGTCCTCTGGGCCTGTGGGGGGGGGCTTCCCCCTTGCCCGCCAGGGCCCAGTCTTCGCGGAGCCCTAAGGCCACCTGGCGCCTGGGGAGTGAACTGTGTGGCTGGGGTCTTTCTCTCCCACGCCGGGACACCCTCTTTGGCCAGAGGGGTGAAGAGTCCCTGTGGAGGCCGCCACCCTGGAGACTTGGAGCTAGGTGGAGAGTTCCTCCTGGCAAACACCTGGCTTTTGGCCTTCGAAGCGGCCCTGCAGGCAGCCTTGTGCTCAAAACCTGCGACCCCAAGAACACTGTTAGGGGATCTCAACTCCGAGGGCACCCAGGACCCGGATCCATCCCGCCTGACACAGCATTTTCTGGCCTTTGGGCCCAAGGGGCTGTGCTCCTGTGCATGACCACAACCTGCCCGGGATCGCGGAGGTCCCCGGGAAGAGTGGATGTGGATGTCCAAGGCTTGTGGGGATCTCCTGGGACGCGCCAGCGGGCGCTCTCTGGGCCCCAGGGAAGAACCCTGTGGGACCCTTGGATCCGGAGCCACGCCCGCCTGGGCGGGAGCCTGGGAGATTTGACAGAGGACATCTCCCCACCGTCAGGGAGGACCTGCTGAGACCCGGGAAAAGGGCACCACTGTCCCACCCTGGCCCAGGTAAGGGAGACTTGGGGCTGAGGGCATCTCCGCCAAAGGTGCCCAGGACTCTGAGGCCTGTGGGTGAGCGCCCCTCGCCCACAGGCACTCATTCTCCAGGGTTGCTGTGGGTGAGCTCCCTCAGCCCCCCAGCGCCGCTCAGGCTGCTCGGGGTTCTGGGGGTGAGCGCCCCTCACCCAGCAGTGCTCCGGGCGGCCCTGAGTGTGCAGGGGAGCCGCCCCGGCCCTGGGGGTGGGGGGCTTAGGCTTCCTTCCTTCCTGGGGGTTAGCACCCCTCCCTTCAGCAGTGCTGGGCCTGGCCTGCTGGCTGTGGGTGAGCGCCCCAGGCGGCCTGCAGTCCCCAGGGCGCTCTGGGCCCTGCTGGTGAGCGCCCCTGGGCCTTCAGTGCTCAGTGTGCTTGGGCGTGCTGCTGGTGCGCGCCTGGCGGCCCCCCGCCCCAACTCCCCGCGGTCCCAGCCCTGTTCCCTTTCCCCAGGGTCCTGCTTGGCAGGGCCCCTGGGTCCCTGGCATTCATTCTGCACTGCGTCCTGCGGGTGAGCGCCCCTCGCCCGCCAGTGCCCAGTGTCCCCAGGGTCCTGTGGGTGAGCCGCCTGCCTTGTGGGGGGGCCCAGCAGGCTTCCTTGTCCTCCGGGGCCTGCGGGTGAGCGCCCCTCGCCCGCGGGTCCTCGGTGTGCCCGGGCCTCTGGGGTTAGCCCCACAGGCGCGCCAGGGACCAGTGACCTCCGGGGCCCGCGGGTGAGCGCCCCTCGCCCGCTGGTCCCCAGTGTCCTCTGGGTCCCGAGGCTGATCGCCCCCCCCCCCCCCGGCTCAGTAACCCTCTGGGTCCTGAGGGGTGAGCGCCCCTCGCCCAGCAGTTCCCAGTGGGTCTCCTCTGGGGCCCGTGGGTGGTGCCCCTCCCTCGCCAGGGCTCAGTCTGCCCTGGGCCCTGTGGGTGAGCGCCCCTCGCCTGCCAGGGCTCAGTGTCCTCTGGGCCTGTGGGGGGGGACTTCCCCCTTGCCCGCCAGGGCCCAGTCTGCCCGGAGCCCTAAGGCCACCTGGCGCCTGGGGAGTGAACTGTGTGGCTGGGGTCTTTCTCTCCCACGCCGGCCGGGACACCCTCTTTGGCCGGAGGGGTGAAGAGTCCCTGTGGAGGCCGCCACCCTGGAGACTTGGAGCTAGGTGGAGAGTTCCTCCTGGCAAACACCTGGCTTTTGGCCTTCGAAGCGGCCCTGCAGGCAGCCTTGTGCTCAAAACCTGCGACCCCAAGAACACTGTTAGGGGATCTCAACTCCGAGGGCACCCAGGACCCGGATCCATCCCGCCTGACACAGCATTTTCTGGCCTTTGGGCCCATGGGGCTGTGCTCCTGTGCATGACCACAACCTGCCCGGGATCGCGGAGGTCCCCGGGAAGAGTGGATGTGGATGTCCAAGGCTTGTGGGGATCTCCTGGGACGCGCCAGCGGGCGCTCTCTGGGCCCCAGGGAAGAACCCTGTGGGACCCTTGAATCCGGAGCCACGCCCGCCTGGGCGGGAGCCTGGGAGATTTGACAGAGGACATCTCCCCACCGTCAGGGAGGACCTGCTGAGACCCGGGAAAAGGGCACCACTGTCCCACCCTGGCCCAGGTAAGGGAGACTTGGGGCTGAGGGCATCTCCGCCAAAGGTGCCCAGGACTCTGAGGCCTGTGGGTGAGCGCCCCTCGCCCACAGGCACTCATTCTCCAGGGTTGCTGTGGGTGAGCTCCCTCAGCCCCCCAGCGCCGCTCAGGCTGCTCGGGGTTCTGGGGGTGAGCGCCCCTCACCCAGCAGTGCTCCGGGCGGCCCTGAGTGTGCAGGGGAGCCGCCCCGGCCCTGGGGGTGGGGGGCTTAGGCTTCCTTCCTTCCTGGGGGTTAGCACCCCTCCCTTCAGCAGTGCTGGGCCTGGCCTGCTGGCTGTGGGTGAGCGCCCCAGGCGGCCTGCAGTCCCCAGGGCGCTCTGGGCCCTGCTGGTGAGCGCCCCTGGGCCTTCAGTGCTCAGTGTGCTTGGGCGTGCTGCTGGTGCGCGCCTGGCGGCCCCCCGCCCCAACTCCCCGCGGTCCCAGCCCTGTTCCCTTTCCCCAGGGTCCTGCTTGGCAGGGCCCCTGGGTCCCTGGCATTCATTCTGCACTGCGTCCTGCGGGTGAGCGCCCCTCGCCCGCCAGTGCCCAGTGTCCCCAGGGTCCTGTGGGTGAGCCGCCTGCCTTGTGGGGGGGCCCAGCAGGCTTCCTTGTCCTCCGGGGCTTGCGGGTGAGCGCCCCTCGCCCGCGGGTCCTCGGTGTGCCCGGGCCTCTGGGGTTAGCCCCCCAGGCGCGCCAGGGACCAGTGACCTCCGGGGCCCGCGGGTGAGCGCCCCTCGCCCGCTGGTCCCCAGTGTCCTCTGTGTCCCGAGGCTGATCGCCCCCCCCCCGGCTCAGTAACCCTCTGGGTCCTGAGGGGTGAGCGCCCCTCGCCCAGCAGTTCCCAGTGGGTCTCCTCTGGGGCCCGTGGGTGGTGCCCCTCCCTCGCCAGGGCTCAGTCTGCCCTGGGCCCTGTGGGTGAGCGCCCCTCGCCTGCCAGGGCTCAGTGTCCTCTGGGCCTGTGGGGGGGGGCTTCCCCCTTGCCCGCCAGGGCCCAGTCTTCGCGGAGCCCTAAGGCCACCTGGCGCCTGGGGAGTGAACTGTGTGGCTGGGGTCTTTCTCTCCCACGCCGGGACACCCTCTTTGGCCAGAGGGGTGAAGAGTCCCTGTGGAGGCCGCCACCCTGGAGACTTGGAGCTAGGTGGAGAGTTCCTCCTGGCAAACACCTGGCTTTTGGCCTTCGAAGCGGCCCTGCAGGCAGCCTTGTGCTCAAAACCTGCGACCCCAAGAACACTGTTAGGGGATCTCAACTCCGAGGGCACCCAGGACCCGGATCCATCCCGCCTGACACAGCATTTTCTGGCCTTTGGGCCCAAGGGGCTGTGCTCCTGTGCATGACCACAACCTGCCCGGGATCGCGGAGGTCCCCGGGAAGAGTGGATGTGGATGTCCAAGGCTTGTGGGGATCTCCTGGGACGCGCCAGCGGGCGCTCTCTGGGCCCCAGGGAAGAACCCTGTGGGACCCTTGGATCCGGAGCCACGCCCGCCTGGGCGGGAGCCTGGGAGATTTGACAGAGGACATCTCCCCACCGTCAGGGAGGACCTGCTGAGACCCGGGAAAAGGGCACCACTGTCCCACCCTGGCCCAGGTAAGGGAGACTTGGGGCTGAGGGCATCTCCGCCAAAGGTGCCCAGGACTCTGAGGCCTGTGGGTGAGCGCCCCTCGCCCACAGGCACTCATTCTCCAGGGTTGCTGTGGGTGAGCTCCCTCAGCCCCCCAGCGCCGCTCAGGCTGCTCGGGGTTCTGGGGGTGAGCGCCCCTCACCCAGCAGTGCTCCGGGCGGCCCTGAGTGTGCAGGGGAGCCGCCCCGGCCCTGGGGGTGGGGGGCTTAGGCTTCCTTCCTTCCTGGGGGTTAGCACCCCTCCCTTCAGCAGTGCTGGGCCTGGCCTGCTGGCTGTGGGTGAGCGCCCCAGGCGGCCTGCAGTCCCCAGGGCGCTCTGGGCCCTGCTGGTGAGCGCCCCTGGGCCTTCAGTGCTCAGTGTGCTTGGGCGTGCTGCTGGTGCGCGCCTGGCGGCCCCCCGCCCCAACTCCCCGCGGTCCCAGCCCTGTTCCCTTTCCCCAGGGTCCTGCTTGGCAGGGCCCCTGGGTCCCTGGCATTCATTCTGCACTGCGTCCTGCGGGTGAGCGCCCCTCGCCCGCCAGTGCCCAGTGTCCCCAGGGTCCTGTGGGTGAGCCGCCTGCCTTGTGGGGGGGCCCAGCAGGCTTCCTTGTCCTCCGGGGCCTGCGGGTGAGCGCCCCTCGCCCGCGGGTCCTCGGTGTGCCCGGGCCTCTGGGGTTAGCCCCCCAGGCGCGCCAGGGACCAGTGACCTCCGGGGCCCGCGGGTGAGCGCCCCTCGCCCGCTGGTCCCCAGTGTCCTCTGGGTCCCGAGGCTGATCGCCCCCCCCCGGCTCAGTAACCCTCTGGGTCCTGAGGGGTGAGCGCCCCTCGCCCAGCAGTTCCCAGTGGGTCTCCTCTGGGGCCCGTGGGTGGTGCCCCTCCCTCGCCAGGGCTCAGTCTGCCCTGGGCCCTGTGGGTGAGCGCCCCTCGCCTGCCAGGGCTCAGTGTCCTCTGGGCCTGTGGGGGGGACTTCCCCCTTGCCCGCCAGGGCCCAGTCTTCGCGGAGCCCTAAGGCCACCTGGCGCCTGGGGAGTGAACTGTGTGGCTGGGGTCTTTCTCTCCCACGCCGGCCGGGACACCCTCTTTGGCCGGAGGGGTGAAGAGTCCCTGTGGAGGCCGCCACCCTGGAGACTTGGAGCTAGGTGGAGAGTTCCTCCTGGCAAACACCTGGCTTTTGGCCTTCGAAGCGGCCCTGCAGGCAGCCTTGTGCTCAAAACCTGCGACCCCAAGAACACTGTTAGGGGATCTCAACTCCGAGGGCACCCAGGACCCGGATCCATCCCGCCTGACACAGCATTTTCTGGCCTTTGGGCCCATGGGGCTGTGCTCCTGTGCATGACCACAACCTGCCCGGGATCGCGGAGGTCCCCGGGAAGAGTGGATGTGGATGTCCAAGGCTTGTGTGGATCTCCTGGGACGCGCCAGCGGGCGCTCTCTGGGCCCCAGGGAAGAACCCTGTGGGACCCTTGGATCCGGAGCCACGCCCGCCTGGGCGGGAGCCTGGGAGATTTGACAGAGGACATCTCCCCACCGTCAGGGAGGACCTGCTGAGACCCGGGAAAAGGGCACCACTGTCCCACCCTGGCCCAGGTAAGGGAGACTTGGGGCTGAGGGCATCTCCGCCAAAGGTGCCCAGGACTCTGAGGCCTGTGGGTGAGCGCCCCTCGCCCACAGGCACTCATTCTCCAGGGTTGCTGTGGGTGAGCTCCCTCAGCCCCCCAGCGCCGCTCAGGCTGCTCGGGGTTCTGGGGGTGAGCGCCCCTCACCCAGCAGTGCTCCGGGCGGCCCTGAGTGTGCAGGGGAGCCGCCCCGGCCCTGGGGGTGGGGGGCTTAGGCTTCCTTCCTTCCTGGGGGTTAGCACCCCTCCCTTCAGCAGTGCTGGGCCTGGCCTGCTGGCTGTGGGTGAGCGCCCCAGGCGGCCTGCAGTCCCCAGGGCGCTCTGGGCCCTGCTGGTGAGCGCCCCTGGGCCTTCAGTGCTCAGTGTGCTTGGGCGTGCTGCTGGTGCGCGCCTGGCGGCCCCCCGCCCCAACTCCCCGCGGTCCCAGCCCTGTTCCCTTTCCCCAGGGTCCTGCTTGGCAGGGCCCCTGGGTCCCTGGCATTCATTCTGCACTGCGTCCTGCGGGTGAGCGCCCCTCGCCCGCCAGTGCCCAGTGTCCCCAGGGTCCTGTGGGTGAGCCGCCTGCCTTGTGGGGGGCCCAGCAGGCTTCCTTGTCCTCCAGGGCCTGCGGGTGAGCGCCCCTCGCCCGCGGGTCCTCGGTGTGCCCGGGCCTCTGGGGTTAGCCCCCCAGGCGCGCCAGGGACCAGTGACCTCCGGGGCCCGCGGGTGAGCGCCCCTCGCCCGCTGGTCCCCAGTGTCCTCTGGGTCCCGAGGCTGATCGCCCCCCCCCCCCCGGCTCAGTAACCCTCTGGGTCCTGAGGGGTGAGCGCCCCTCGCCCAGCAGTTCCCAGTGGGTCTCCTCTGGGGCCCGTGGGTGGTGCCCCTCCCTCGCCAGGGCTCAGTCTGCCCTGGGCCCTGTGGGTGAGCGCCCCTCGCCTGCCAGGGCTCAGTGTCCTCTGGGCCTGTGGGGGGGGACTTCCCCCTTGCCCGCCAGGGCCCAGTCTGCCCGGAGCCCTAAGGCCACCTGGCGCCTGGGGAGTGAACTGTGTGGCTGGGGTCTTTCTCTCCCACGCCGGCCGGGACACCCTCTTTGGCCGGAGGGGTGAAGAGTCCCTGTGGAGGCCGCCACCCTGGAGACTTGGAGCTAGGTGGAGAGTTCCTCCTGGCAAACACCTGGCTTTTGGCCTTCGAAGCGGCCCTGCAGGCAGCCTTGTGCTCAAAACCTGCGACCCCAAGAACACTGTTAGGGGATCTCAACTCCGAGGGCACCCAGGACCCGGATCCATCCCGCCTGACACAGCATTTTCTGGCCTTTGGGCCCATGGGGCTGTGCTCCTGTGCATGACCACAACCTGCCCGGGATCGCGGAGGTCCCCGGGAAGAGTGGATGTGGATGTCCAAGGCTTGTGGGGATCTCCTGGGACGCGCCAGCGGGCGCTCTCTGGGCCCCAGGGAAGAACCCTGTGGGACCCTTGGATCCGGAGCCACGCCCGCCTGGGCGGGAGCCTGGGAGATTTGACAGAGGACATCTCCCCACCGTCAGGGAGGACCTGCTGAGACCCGGGAAAAGGGCACCACTGTCCCACCCTGGCCCAGGTAAGGGAGACTTGGGGCTGAGGGCATCTCCGCCAAAGGTGCCCAGGACTCTGAGGCCTGTGGGTGAGCGCCCCTCGCCCACTGGCACTCATTCTCCAGGGTTGCTGCGGGTGAGCTCCCTCAGCCCCCCAGCGCCGCTCAGGCTGCTCGGGGTTCTGGGGGTGAGCGCCCCTCACCCAGCAGTGCTCCGGGCGGCCCTGAGTGTGCAGGGGAGCCGCCCCGGCCCTGGGGGTGGGGGGCTTAGGCTTCCTTCCTTCCTGGGGGTTAGCACCCCTCCCTTCAGCAGTGCTGGACCTGGCCTGCTGGCTGTGGGTGAGCGCCCCAGGCGGCCTGCAGTCCCCAGGGCGCTCTGGGCCCTGCTGGTGAGCGCCCCTGGGCCTTCAGTGCTCAGTGTGCTTGGGCGGGCTGCTGGTGCGCGCCTGGCGGCCCCCCGCCCCAACTCCCCGCGGTCCCAGCCCTGTTCCCTTTCCCCAGGGTCCTGCTTGGCAGGGCCCCTGGGTCCCTGGCATTCATTCTGCACTGCGTCCTGCGGGTGAGCGCCCCTCGCCCGCCAGTGCCCAGTGTCCCCAGGGTCCTGTGGGTGAGCCGCCTGCCTTGTGGGGGGGCCCAGCAGGCTTCCTTGTCCTCCGGGGCCTGCGGGTGAGCGCCCCTCGCCCGCGGGTCCTCGGTGTGCCCGGGCCTCTGGGGTTAGCCCCCCAGGCGCGCCAGGGACCAGTGACCTCCGGGGCCCGCGGGTGAGCGCCCCTCGCCCGCTGGTCCCCAGTGTCCTCTGTGTCCCGAGGCTGATCGCCCCCCCCCCCGGCTCAGTAACCCTCTGGGTCCTGAGGGGTGAGCGCCCCTCGCCCAGCAGTTCCCAGTGGGTCTCCTCTGGGGCCCGTGGGTGGTGCCCCTCCCTCGCCAGGGCTCAGTCTGCCCTGGGCCCTGTGGGTGAGCGCCCCTCGCCTGCCAGGGCTCAGTGTCCTCTGGGCCTGTGGGGGGGGGCTTCCCCCTTGCCCGCCAGGGCCCAGTCTTCGCGGAGCCCTAAGGCCACCTGGCGCCTGGGGAGTGAACTGTGTGGCTGGGGTCTTTCTCTCCCACGCCGGGACACCCTCTTTGGCCAGAGGGGTGAAGAGTCCCTGTGGAGGCCGCCACCCTGGAGACTTGGAGCTAGGTGGAGAGTTCCTCCTGGCAAACACCTGGCTTTTGGCCTTCGAAGCGGCCCTGCAGGCAGCCTTGTGCTCAAAACCTGCGACCCCAAGAACACTGTTAGGGGATCTCAACTCCGAGGGCACCCAGGACCCGGATCCATCCCGCCTGACACAGCATTTTCTGGCCTTTGGGCCCAAGGGGCTGTGCTCCTGTGCATGACCACAACCTGCCCGGGATCGCGGAGGTCCCCGGGAAGAGTGGATGTGGATGTCCAAGGCTTGTGGGGATCTCCTGGGACGCGCCAGCGGGCGCTCTCTGGGCCCCAGGGAAGAACCCTGTGGGACCCTTGGATCCGGAGCCACGCCCGCCTGGGCGGGAGCCTGGGAGATTTGACAGAGGACATCTCCCCACCGTCAGGGAGGACCTGCTGAGACCCGGGAAAAGGGCACCACTGTCCCACCCTGGCCCAGGTAAGGGAGACTTGGGGCTGAGGGCATCTCCGCCAAAGGTGCCCAGGACTCTGAGGCCTGTGGGTGAGCGCCCCTCGCCCACAGGCACTCATTCTCCAGGGTTGCTGCGGGTGAGCTCCCTCAGCCCCCCAGCGCCGCTCAGGCTGCTCGGGGTTCTGGGGGTGAGCGCCCCTCACCCAGCAGTGCTCCGGGCGGCCCTGAGTGTGCAGGGGAGCCGCCCCGGCCCTGGGGGTGGGGGGCTTAGGCTTCCTTCCTTCCTGGGGGTTAGCACCCCTCCCTTCAGCAGTGCTGGGCCTGGCCTGCTGGCTGTGGGTGAGCGCCCCAGGCGGCCTGCAGTCCCCAGGGCGCTCTGGGCCCTGCTGGTGAGCGCCCCTGGGCCTTCAGTGCTCAGTGTGCTTGGGCGTGCTGCTGGTGCGCGCCTGGCGGCGGCCCCCCGCCCCAACTCCCCGCGGTCCCAGCCCTGTTCCCTTTCCCCAGGGTCCTGCTTGGCAGGGCCCCTGGGTCCCTGGCATTCATTCTGCACTGCGTCCTGCGGGTGAGCGCCCCTCGCCCGCCAGTGCCCAGTGTCCCCAGGGTCCTGTGGGTGAGCCGCCTGCCTTGTGGGGGGGCCCAGCAGGCTTCCTTGTCCTCCGGGGCCTGCGGGTGAGCGCCCCTCGCCCGCGGGTCCTCGGTGTGCCCGGGCCTCTGGGGTTAGCCCCCCAGGCGCGCCAGGGACCAGTGACCTCCGGGGCCCGCGGGTGAGCGCCCCTCGCCCGCTGGTCCCCAGTGTCCTCTGGGTCCCGAGGCTGATCGCCCCCCCCCCCCCGGCTCAGTAACCCTCTGGGTCCTGAGGGGTGAGCGCCCCTCGCCCAGCAGTTCCCAGTGGGTCTCCTCTGGGGCCCGTGGGTGGTGCCCCTCCCTCGCCAGGGCTCAGTCTGCCCTGGGCCCTGTGGGTGAGCGCCCCTCGCCTGCCAGGGCTCAGTGTCCTCTGGGCCTGTGGGGGGGGACTTCCCCCTTGCCCGCCAGGGCCCAGTCTTCGCGGAGCCCTAAGGCCACCTGGCGCCTGGGGAGTGAACTGTGTGGCTGGGGTCTTTCTCTCCCACGCCGGCCGGGACACCCTCTTTGGCCGGAGGGGTGAAGAGTCCCTGTGGAGGCCGCCACCCTGGAGACTTGGAGCTAGGTGGAGAGTTCCTCCTGGCAAACACCTGGCTTTTGGCCTTCGAAGCGGCCCTGCAGGCAGCCTTGTGCTCAAAACCTGCGACCCCAAGAACACTGTTAGGGGATCTCAACTCCGAGGGCACCCAGGACCCGGATCCATCCCGCCTGACACAGCATTTTCTGGCCTTTGGGCCCATGGGGCTGTGCTCCTGTGCATGACCACAACCTGCCCGGGATCGCGGAGGTCCCTGGGAAGAGTGGATGTGGATGTCCAAGGCTTGTGGGGATCTCCTGGGACGCGCCAGCGGGCGCTCTCTGGGCCCCAGGGAAGAACCCTGTGGGACCCTTGGATCCGGAGCCACGCCCGCCTGGGCGGGAGCCTGGGAGATTTGACAGAGGACATCTCCCCACCGTCAGGGAGGACCTGCTGAGACCCGGGAAAAGGGCACCACTGTCCCACCCTGGCCCAGGTAAGGGAGACTTGGGGCTGAGGGCATCTCCGCCAAAGGTGCCCAGGACTCTGAGGCCTGTGGGTGAGCGCCCCTCGCCCACAGGCACTCATTCTCCAGGGTTGCTGCGGGTGAGCTCCCTCAGCCCCCCAGCGCCGCTCAGGCTGCTCGGGGTTCTGGGGGTGAGCGCCCCTCACCCAGCAGTGCTCCGGGCGGCCCTGAGTGTGCAGGGGAGCCGCCCCGGCCCTGGGGGTGGGGGGCTTAGGCTTCCTTCCTTCCTGGGGGTTAGCACCCCTCCCTTCAGCAGTGCTGGGCCTGGCCTGCTGGCTGTGGGTGAGCGCCCCAGGCGGCCTGCAGTCCCCAGGGCGCTCTGGGCCCTGCTGGTGAGCGCCCCTGGGCCTTCAGTGCTCAGTGTGCTTGGGCGTGCTGCTGGTGCGCGCCTGGCGGCCCCCCGCCCCAACTCCCCGCGGTCCCAGCCCTGTTCCCTTTCCCCAGGGTCCTGCTTGGCAGGGCCTCTGGGTCCCTGGCATTCATTCTGCACTGCGTCCTGCGGGTGAGCGCCCCTCGCCCGCCAGTGCCCAGTGTCCCCAGGGTCCTGTGGGTGAGCCGCCTGCCTTGTGGGGGGGCCCAGCAGGCTTCCTTGTCCTCCGGGGCCTGCGGGTGAGCGCCCCTCGCCCGCGGGTCCTCGGTGTGCCCGGGCCTCTGGGGTTAGCCCCCCAGGCGCGCCAGGGACCAGTGACCTCCGGGGCCCGCGGGTGAGCGCCCCTCGCCCGCTGGTCCCCAGTGTCCTCTGTGTCCCGAGGCTGATCGCCCCCCCCCCCCCGGCTCAGTAACCCTCTGGGTCCTGAGGGGTGAGCCCCCCTCGCCCAGCAGTTCCCAGTGGGTCTCCTCTGGGGCCCGTGGGTGGTGCCCCTCCCTCGCCAGGGCTCAGTCTGCCCTGGGCCCTGTGGGTGAGCGCCCCTCGCCTGCCAGGGCTCAGTGTCCTCTGGGCCTGTGGGGGGGGACTTCCCCCTTGCCCGCCAGGGCCCAGTCTTCGCGGAGCCCTAAGGCCACCTGGCGCCTGGGGAGTGAACTGTGTGGCTGGGGTCTTTCTCTCCCACGCCGGCCGGGACACCCTCTTTGGCCGGAGGGGTGAAGAGTCCCTGTGGAGGCCGCCACCCTGGAGACTTGGAGCTAGGTGGAGAGTTCCTCCTGGCAAACACCTGGCTTTTGGCCTTCGAAGCGGCCCTGCAGGCAGCCTTGTGCTCAAAACCTGCGACCCCAAGAACACTGTTAGGGGATCTCAACTCCGAGGGCACCCAGGACCCGGATCCATCCCGCCTGACACAGCATTTTCTGGCCTTTGGGCCCATGGGGCTGTGCTCCTGTGCATGACCACAACCTGCCCGGGATCGCGGAGGTCCCCGGGAAGAGTGGATGTGGATGTCCAAGGCTTGTGGGGATCTCCTGGGACGCGCCAGCGGGCGCTCTCTGGGCCCCAGGGAAGAACCCTGTGGGACCCTTGGATCCGGAGCCACGCCCGCCTGGGCGGGAGCCTGGGAGATTTGACAGAGGACATCTCCCCACCGTCAGGGAGGACCTGCTGAGACCCGGGAAAAGGGCACCACTGTCCCACCCTGGCCCAGGTAAGGGAGACTTGGGGCTGAGGGCATCTCCGCCAAAGGTGCCCAGGACTCTGAGGCCTGTGGGTGAGCGCCCCTCGCCCACAGGCACTCATTCTCCAGGGTTGCTGCGGGTGAGCTCCCTCAGCCCCCCAGCGCCGCTCAGGCTGCTCGGGGTTCTGGGGGTGAGCGCCCCTCACCCAGCAGTGCTCCGGGCGGCCCTGAGTGTGCAGGGGAGCCGCCCCGGCCCTGGGGGTGGGGGGCTTAGGCTTCCTTCCTTAATGGGGGTTAGCACCCCTCCCTTCAGCAGTGCTGGGCCTGGCCTGCTGGCTGTGGGTGAGCGCCCCAGGCGGCCTGCAGTCCCCAGGGCGCTCTGGGCCCTGCTGGTGAGCGCCCCTGGGCCTTCAGTGCTCAGTGTGCTTGGGCAGGCTGCTGGTGTGCGCCTGGCGGCCCCCCGCCCCAACTCCCCGCGGTCCCAGCCCTGTTCCCTTTCCCCAGGGTCCTGCTTGGCAGGGCCCCTGGGTCCCTGGCATTCATTCTGCACTGCGTCCTGCGGGTGAGCGCCCCTCGCCCGCCAGTGCCCAGTGTCCCCAGGGTCCTGTGGGTGAGCCGCCTGCCTTGTGGGGGGGCCCAGCAGGCTTCCTTGTCCTCCGGGGCCTGCGGGTGAGCGCCCCTCGCCCGCGGGTCCTCGGTGTGCCCGGGCCTCTGGGGTTAGCCCCCCAGGCGCGCCAGGGACCAGTGACCTCCGGGGCCCGCGGGTGAGCGCCCCTCGCCCGCTGGTCCCCAGTGTCCTCTGTGTCCCGAGGCTGATCGCCCCCCCCCCCCAGCTCAGTAACCCTCTGGGTCCTGAGGGGTGAGCGCCCCTCGCCCAGCAGTTCCCAGTGGGTCTCCTCTGGGGCCCGTGGGTGGTGCCCCTCCCTCGCCAGGGCTCAGTCTGCCCTGGGCCCTGTGGGTGAGCGCCCCTCGCCTGCCAGGGCTCAGTGTCCTCTGGGCCTGTGGGGGGGGACTTCCCCCTTGCCCGCCAGGGCCCAGTCTTCGCGGAGCCCTAAGGCCACCTGGCGCCTGGGGAGTGAACTGTGTGGCTGGGGTCTTTCTCTCCCACGCCGGCCGGGACACCCTCTTTGGCCGGAGGGGTGAAGAGTCCCTGTGGAGGCCGCCACCCTGGAGACTTGGAGCTAGGTGGAGAGTTCCTCCTGGCAAACACCTGGCTTTTGGCCTTCGAAGCGGCCCTGCAGGCAGCCTTGTGCTCAAAACCTGCGACCCCAAGAACACTGTTAGGGGATCTCAACTCCGAGGGCACCCAGGACCCGGATCCATCCCGCCTGGCACAGCATTTTCTGGCCTTTGGGCCCATGGGGCTGTGCTCCTGTGCATGACCACAACCTGCCCGGGATCGCGGAGGTCCCCGGGAACAGTGGATGTGGATGCAGGGCCAATTTCCAAGGCTTGTGGGGATCTCCTGGGACGCGCCAGCGGGCGCTCTCTGGGCCCCAGGGAAGAACCCTGTGGGACCCTTGGATCCGGAGCCACGCCCGCCTGGGCGGGAGCCTGGGAGATTTGACAGAGGACATCTCCCCACCGTCAGGGAGGACCTGCTGAGACCCGGGAAAAGGGCACCACTGTCCCACCCTGGCCCAGGTAAGGGAGACTTGGGGCTGAGGGCATCTCCGCCAAAGGTGCCCAGGACTCTGAGGCCTGTGGGTGAGCGCCCCTCGCCCACAGGCACTCATTCTCCAGGGTTGCTGCCGGTGAGCTCCCTCAGCCCCCCAGCGCCGCTCAGGCTGCTCGGGGTTCTGGGGGTGAGCGCCCCTCACCCAGCAGTGCTCCGGGCGGCCCTGAGTGTGCAGGGGAGCCGCCCCGGCCCTGGGGGTGGGGGGCTTAGGCTTCCTTCCTTCCTGGGGGTTAGCACCCCTCCCTTCAGCAGTGCTGGGCCTGGCCTGCTGGCTGTGGGTGAGCGCCCCAGGCGGCCTGCAGTCCCCAGGGCGCTCTGGGCCCTGCTGGTGAGCGCCCCTGGGCCTTCAGTGCTCAGTGTGCTTGGGCGTGCTGCTGGTGCGCGCCTGGCGGCCCCCCGCCCCAACTCCCCGCGGTCCCAGCCCTGTTCCCTTTCCCCAGGGTCCTGCTTGGCAGGGCCCCTGGGTCCCTGGCATTCATTCTGCACTTCGTCCTGCGGGTGAGCGCCCCTCGCCCGCCAGTGCCCAGTGTCCCCAGGGTCTGTGGGTGAGCCGCCTGCCTTGTGGGGGGGCCCAGCAGGCTTCCTTGTCCTCCGGGGCCTGCGGGTGAGCGCCCCTCGCCCGCGGGTCCTCGGTGTGCCCGGGCCTCTGGGGTTAGCCCCCCAGGCGCGCCAGGGACCAGTGACCTCCGGGCCCGCGGGTGAGCGCCCCTCGCCCGCTGGTCCCCAGTGTCCTCTGGGTCCGGAGGCTGATCGCTCCCCCGGCTCAGTAACCCTCTGGGTCCTGAGGGGTGAGCGCCCCTCGCCCAGCAGTTCCCAGTGGGTCTCCTCTGGGGCCCGTGGGTGGTGCCCCTCCCTCGCCAGGGCTCAGTCTGCCCTGGGCCCTGTGGGTGAGCGCCCCTCGCCTGCCAGGGCTCAGTGTCCTCTGGGCCTGTGGGGGGGGACTTCCCCCTTGCCCGCCAGGGCCCAGTCTTCGCGGAGCCCTAAGGCCACCTGGCGCCTGGGGAGTGAACTGTGTGGCTGGGGTCTTTCTCTCCCACGCCGGCCGGGACACCCTCTTTGGCCGGAGGGGTGAAGAGTCCCTGTGGAGGCCGCCACCCTGGAGACTTGGAGCTAGGTGGAGAGTTCCTCCTGGCAAACACCTGGCTTTTGGCCTTCGAAGCGGCCCTGCAGGCAGCCTTGTGCTCAAAACCTGCGACCCCAAGAACACTGTTAGGGGATCTCAACTCCGAGGGCACCCAGGACCCGGATCCATCCCGCCTGACACAGCATTTTCTGGCCTTTGGGCCCATGGGGCTGTGCTCCTGTGCATGACCACAACCTGCCCGGGATCGCGGAGGTCCCCGGGAAGAATGGATGTTGATGTCCAAGGCTTGTGGGGATCTCCTGGGACGCGCCAGCGGGCGCTCTCTGGGCCCCAGGGAAGAACCCTGTGGGACCCTTGGATCCGGAGCCACGCCCGCCTGGGCGGGAGCCTGGGAGATTTGACAGAGGACATCTCCCCACCGTCAGGGAGGACCTGCTGAGACCCGGGAAAAGGGCACCACTGTCCCACCCTGGCCCAGGTAAGGGAGACTTGGGGCTGAGGGCATCTCCGCCAAAGGTGCCCAGGACTCTGAGGCCTGTGGGTGAGCGCCCCTCGCCCACAGGCACTCATTCTCCAGGGTTGCTGCGGGTGAGCTCCCTCAGCCCCCCAGCGCCGCTCAGGCTGCTCGGGGTTCTGGGGGTGAGCGCCCCTCACCCAGCAGTGCTCCGGGCGGCCCTGAGTGTGCAGGGGAGCCGCCCCGGCCCTGGGGGTGGGGGGCTTAGGCTTCCTTCCTTCCTGGGGGTTAGCACCCCTCCCTTCAGCAGTGCTGGGCCTGGCCTGCTGGCTGTGGGTGAGCGCCCCAGGCGGCCTGCAGTCCCCAGGGCGCTCTGGGCCCTGCTGGTGAGCGCCCCTGGGCCTTCAGTGCTCAGTGTGCTTGGGCGTGCTGCTGGTGCGCGCCTGGCGGCCCCCCGCCCCAACTCCCCGCGGTCCCAGCCCTGTTCCCTTTCCCCAGGGTCCTGCTTGGCAGGGCCCCTGGGTCCCTGGCATTCATTCTGCACTGCGTCCTGCGGGTGAGCGCCCCTCGCCCGCCAGTGCCCAGTGTCCCCAGGGTCCTGTGGGTGAGCCGCCTGCCTTGTGGGGGGGCCCAGCAGGCTTCCTTGTCCTCCGGGGCCTGCGGGTGAGCGCCCCTCGCCCGCGGGTCCTCGGTGTGCCCGGCCTCTGGGGTTAGCCCCCCAGGCGCGCCAGGGACCAGTGACCTCCGGGGCCCGCGGGTGAGCGCCCCTCGCCCGCTGGTCCCCAGTGTCCTCTGTGTCCCGAGGCTGATCCCCCCCCCCGGCTCAGTAACCCTCTGGGTCCTGAGGGGTGAGCGCCCCTCGCCCAGCAGTTCCCAGTGGGTCTCCTCTGGGGCCCGTGGGTGGTGCCCCTCCCTCGCCAGGGCTCAGTCTGCCCTGGGCCCTGTGGGTGAGCGCCCCTCGCCTGCCAGGGCTCAGTGTCCTCTGGGCCTGTGGGGGGGGACTTCCCCCTTGCCCGCCAGGGCCCAGTCTTCGCGGAGCCCTAAGGCCACCTGGCGCCTGGGGAGTGAACTGTGTGGCTGGGGTCTTTCTCTCCCACGCCGGGACACCCTCTTTGGCCGGAGGGGTGAAGAGTCCCTGTGGAGGCCGCCACCCTGGAGACTTGGAGCTAGGTGGAGAGTTCCTCCTGGCAAACACCTGGCTTTTGGCCTTCGAAGCGGCCCTGCAGGCAGCCTTGTGCTCAAAACCTGCGACCCCAAGAACACTGTTAGGGGATCTCAACTCCGAGGGCACCCAGGACCCGGATCCATCCAGCCTGACACATCATTTTCTGGCTTTTGGGCCAGAGTTTTGGCAGAGATCATCTCCCCACCGTCATGGAGGACCTGCTGAGACCCGGGAAAAGGGCACCACTGTCCCACCGTGGCTCAGATAAGGGAGACTTGGGGCTGAGGGCATCTCTGCCAAAGGTGCCCAGGACTCTGAGCCCTGTGGGTGAGTCTCTTTAGTGTCCTGAGGGTGAGTGCCCTCCTGCTCAAGGGTAAGTCTCTCCTTTGTGTTGAGGGTGAGTGCCCCTCGCTCACCAGTGCTCAATGTCTCTTGCTTACTGTGGTTGTGCGCTGTTTGCTAGACTCCTCTGGTCCTCTTTTTCTGAGCCTCTTTCTCACCAATGTTTAGGTCCTCTGAGTCCTTTGTCCCCATCCCATCTGTCTTCACTGCAGTTGTCCCTTGGTGTCTTGCTGGTGAGCACAACCCTCTCGCTAGTGTTAACTTCCTTATGAGAATATGGTGAGTGTTTTTCTTCCAGTGTTTTCAGTGGGCACCCTTCTTCTTTGTTTTTGAGTATTTCCTTTTTTGATTGGTTTTATTTTTTTAATTCTTTTCTTTTCTTTGTTTTTTCTGTAGAGCTGGTTATGTGCTTTGTTTGGGGCTCTTGAGATACTGGGAGTTTGAATTTCTTGGCTGCCTCTCGTGAGGGGCATGGCTACTCTAAATGTGTAGCTGACCTTCATGTCCCCAGCTTGTGATGGTTCCTGGAGACATTTGGGCGTCCTGGCTGTGTTGTTCTGTCCTCTCCTTTAGTGGATAGATCTGTGGCTGCTGACAGACTGTTGTGTGGTACCTTTCCACACTGTGCCAGAGCTGTGGTCTTGAGGTTTAGAACCCCTGAGGTAGACATTTCCTGCCCCCAACCCTGAGCCTCCTTTTGCACAGTCAGCCTCCTTCCCAGAGGCCTCCCTAAGGAAAGCCTGGAAACGGGGTCTCTGTCCTCATCCCAGGTCCTCTTCTTTACTGGGCTCTCATTCACTCTGATGACAGCCACTGTTAGCTTCATGGTCTGCCTACTCAGCCACCTGGACTCTTTTCAGTATTTCCTTTTTGGCTTGTTTTTTTGTAGAGCTTGTTCTATGGTTCCTTTTGGGATCTTGAGATACTGGGAGTTTGAATTTCTTGGCCTCCTCTTGTGTGGTGCATGGCTGCTCTAAATGTGTAGCTGACCTTCATGTCCCCAGCTTGTGATGGTTCCTGGAGACATTTGGCTGTCCTGGCTGTTCCTTCCTGGAAGAAGTGTTGGGGTTTGAGAGTGGGTTCTTCTTCCCCATCTTGAGTTCCAGCATTTTGGGGACATACTCGCCATGTTCTGCTCTGTGCCCAGTGGGAGGAGCAGCACTGAGGAGAGGAACAAGAGCTCCAGGCCTAGCAGGTGAGTGGGGAAAGGATCTGAGTGGGGTGGGCCTGGGCCTTTTTTTGTTCTGGGCCTCACCCAGTGGTGTGCCATGCCCTGTAGCCCTCCTGGGACTTCAGAGGCCCCCAGTGGGCCCCTCCCTGCACCCCACCTGTGGTTCCATTGGATGTCAATCAGCAGGCTTTCTGAAGAGCACTTGTGTGCTCATTATTAACTTCACTGGTACAGAGGATGTGACACACACTTCACAAATCATCTTAAAATAAACCTCTCTCGATTGTAAATTCCACAGATCAAGGGCTTTTCACTAAATGCTTCAGTTCTGGCTGGACTTTTGTATCTGTAGCCAGCTGATGGTTGCCACAGAACCATCATGGACAAGATCAATCTCATAGCAAATGCTCCATGCTATCTAATTCAAGAAGAGAATTTGCTTGTGGTATTCACTGGCTGATAGTTGAGTGTAGTTCTGACAAGAATGTTGGTTGATAATTTCATTGATACATAAGACAAAAACAAAGCAAGCAGAACATTCATGTGCATTGCACTACTTTGTTAGGGCAAAGGTGTGTTCTTGGTTGAATGGATGCTAGTGTTGAGTACTGGAAGTGTAGTTCAACACACTTTTGTAGCTATTCATAATGGAATAGCTACAGACATCCTGCATTATTAACCTTTTCTCCATCTCATCATTAAATTGAGACAATGAACAAAACAGCAAACCAGCCTGCAACAGGTGGTGATTGCTGATTTTCCTTTTGTAGATGCCTCATGGGACCCGTACTCTGCATGGCAAGGGAGGGACCTGGAGTAGAGCAGCTCCATGATTGCAACTAAACATGACTCAGGTGAATCCTGAGTATGGGTGTTAGCAAGACTCGGTGGAGAGATCTCCAGGTCGTAAGCCATGAGAACAGGAGGGAACAGGCGGCCCAGAGTTTGGTCCTAGCAGCATAGGGTGGGCTGAAATGTCCAAGAGTGAGCCCTGCCATGGCCGAGCATGGCTTCTACACACATACCTATGGACATGTTCCCATGCATTCCTACACACATGTTCCCATGCACATGGCATTGAGGGAGGATGCAGCAGAGCTGGGAGGGTTTGGGGCCACGGGCCAGCTCTGTCCTAGAGCCCAACTGTGAAGGCTAATACCCCCTTGCTGTCTCCCCTGCTTCCATCCAGCTTCCAGGGCTGCTCTCCCTCCCCAGGCTTCTCCTGGCCCTCTGGTCCCTCCAAATGACTCTTCTCCTGGAGCCTCCACCACTGCTTCCCTCTAGAAAAACCCAAACCAAAGATCACAGCTTGGCTTGGGCTCTACAGGCCTCCTCTGAACCTGAGTTTAAGAAAACCATATATACTTTCATTCAGAGCAACCAACAGGGACTTTCAGGAGAAAAAGAAACCGCTGAAAACTGAGAGATTGGGCAAACACATCCACCTTAGTAGGGCTTTAGAATCTGGCACTCAGAAACATAAATAAAAGCAAAGCCACCCTCTGATCAGCAAAGACATTTCTTAAAATCAAGTGTCACTGAGGATGAGTTGAAATGGATATTTTCAAATAAACTACAGGCCAAAAAGCCAGTAGGAAGTATATGGAAAGTAAGTTCATAACTGGACCAGCACACAATCCAGCCTCAACACACATGCCTTGGGCTCAATAATGCAGATGGAACAATCAGAAGGAACTCTGGCTCACTTGTCCACTTCTAGAAATTGTAAAGCACTTGAAAAGGGGCAGGAGGAAGTGTTTATCCAGTAAGGCAGGATGAGCCCATGAAATGGGCAGTGCAGTGTGATAAGAAAATTCTTTTTCAGACCAAGGGAGGAAACACTGTGTGATGAGGAGTGAAGGTGAAGGAGCTGAGAAGCTGGACAGAGTGGGCAGAACATGGTGCAGCTGCACAGAAGGCCACAGGGAGCAGGAACAGATCCAGCTGTCAGATGGCCTCAGGACAAGGCACCCCCTCTCTGCACAGTTCTGGTTCGGAAGTTTTGACCTTGGTCCATAGGTATGTGTCTGTGGAATACGACGCGTACATTCATTAGCTGGGTCTTTGGGGGGGGGGGAAGGTCTACTTGTCTACTAGATGGTATATAGCAGCCTTTCCCACACAGGCCTCTGCCCTGGCCACTTGCCCTTGCCTCTAGATTCCTGCACTGCTGCCTGCCACTCTCTGCAGCTCTCTTCCAGTAGCCCTGGAGCATTCTTGTGCAAGGCTCCATCCCTCAGTAGTGTCCTGGCCAGGCTGGCAGGCCACCCTCAAGAAGGGCACAGCCACAGAGTGGCACCATCACCCTCCAGAATAAGCAGGGCCCTCTCTTGAGCTGCAGGACTGGCCTCTGCCCCAGCACCCAACTCAAGGCGTGTTACTGAGCCTTCTTTTGCAGGGGGAGACAGGCAGTAGGATTGGAGAGGAAGAGGGAGAGGATGTGAGCATAGAGCAAGTCGGCTGCGTGGGAGCAGGAACTGAGGGGCACTTGGAAGGAACGTCATAGGTCCAGTCCAACTTGAAAAGGCACAAGGGTAGGAAGAGCTTCTGGCTCCATCCTGGGGTAAAACTGGGGAGTAAAGAGCTTTCCTAAGTTGAGAGCTTTTTTTCCTGCCCTCAGTCAGCAGGATGCTCGACATACCTGATGTCATGGACCACCTGCCTCAAGTCTGTAAGGGAGCAGGGATCCCCTCAGTTTCCAAATGGCAGAGGTGCTCAGGGGATTGATGTGACTTTGTCAGTGGAACCCAAGCAATGAGGGGCAGAGAAGGTACCAGAATCCAGGCCCATCTGCCCCCGGGCCCAGCTCTGTGTGGTACTAGCAGCACCCTCCAAGGGAAGGATGCAGACAGGGGCCGGTTAAGGAGAGGCCGAGTCCTGTCCTGTGGCCTATGAGGCTGTTCTGCCTGACTGTTCCAGTGAGGTGACATGCACTGTCTACCAAGCAGCTGTCCCCAAGAGAGCCCCATGGGTTGGTGGGCTCGTTCAGAGACTTGGACATACCTAGACTGAAGTTAAATCGAGGAGCACACAGAAGCCTGTGTAAACAGAGTAGGATAAGTCACAAGGCCAAGGGTCCATACAAGACTAAAAGCCCAGAACAAGTCCAGGCTGAGCTGAGCCAGGTCAAGACAAAACAAATGCCAAGATAAAGACCAGGGCAACCCCATCCTAGACACATCTGAGCCAAGCTCAGCTGAAGCGGGCAGGCAGTAGGACCAGGCATGTTGAGGCAGGGACAGGCGTGGTGTGGTGGGTACTCGCTTCCTCCACAGGCAGGTCTGGAGTCATCCTGGATCCTAATGTTGGCTCTTGGCACATCAGTGTGTGGATGCAGATTGTGCTCCTGACCAGGCCTGAGATGATGAGTCTAGTCCATAGATGAAAGGGACAGACTGATGGGGGGACCATAACTAGAGAAAAGATCTGATCCCCATGGCTTGAGGGATGACACTGACCTGAGAGGTTCTTGTTTCTGCCCTTCCAGGGAAGAAGTGGCTGTAGTGACAAGTAACACAAGCCATCCTCACACGGAAAGGCAGCCTTGGCTCTTTTGGAAAATCCGGACTGCAGATGTCCCCTGCTCTCTAAGACAATGGTCTTGCTCAGCCCTGCCACGTGGAAAGGAGGCGAAGGCCAATGCAGCCCTGGTCACAGGTGGAGTGGAGGCGTCTACCAAGTGCCTCCTGATCAGCTTTAACAGCGGAGTGCTCAAGGTTTGGCTGCTTCTGCTGGCCTCCATCTCCCTGCTCACAGACTGCAGAGACGCCCACCTGGCCCCGGGGCTGAGGTCTCCTGTGTGTCTCCATGCAGCCCACCGTTTCCTCCTGCTCTCACATTCTCCACCTTCCCCAATGATGTGTGCTGTTTTGTAACACAATAAAGATAGAATTTAATTGCAGATAAAATGTTTTCCCAAAGACCCTGAGTGTGAGTTTGTAGCCATGGTCACTGGGTCACTGTGCTGATGCCTCATTGACCCCACATCTGGGACCTCTGGGAGCCTGTTCCTGATCACAGATGGACTCCCAGCTAGAACTGCAGGATCCACACTTTTGAAGGGGGAGGATGAGGCACAGGAGGTGCAGGAGCTCTGAGATCTACCATTAGAGAAAGTATCTGGGTTTTGGCATTGCATTCAGGTATAGGTAGCCCAAGGGTGAATGAGGAGAGTATGGGGGCTCAGATGGCAAAGTTCTCCATGCACACAGGTTGGGGAGGATGGGGAGGATGGGGAGGATGGGGAATGAGAGGGGAGGTGGGTCTGAGCACATGCTATGAGCCCATGTCCTCACAGACTTCCTCAGTGACCTTCATGGTGGACACCCACAGAACCCTGGAGAAAAGTAGGGTCCTGGGAACTTGCACAGGACAGTGACTGCAGCCAGGGAGCCTGGTTCCTGGGGCTGGGCAGGAGGGCACATGCTGACCAGGCCTGCTCCACACTGCAAGCCCTCCCAGTGCTGCACCTGGCAGATCCAAGGCAGGTGCTTCAGGACTCAGGTAAATGCTTAGCCTGGGAACCACTCTTTCTAAGCCTGTTTTGTTGCTCAAATTTGGCAAAAATTTGGTCTTTTGACACTGACTCTTAACAGTCTGTCCCTTTCCGTTTGA
Organism: Callospermophilus lateralis; assembly: GCF_048772815.1. NCBI lineage: Eukaryota > Metazoa > Chordata > Mammalia > Rodentia > Sciuridae > Callospermophilus > Callospermophilus lateralis. The sequence continues at coordinate 81,695 of NW_027513458.1, forward strand.
CAAGATCATTTAGATCAGTCTAAATGATGGGAAAAGTCATCCTAGTGACATGGGCTCAGATCACTTGTTGGATAATCAGTAATGTCTTCAGAAAAAATTATTCAGAGATGCGGGAATTGTCAAAATGAAGATGGCCCAAACCAGGTGTTGTCAAGGCTTTGGGCAGGATTCCCATGTCATCCACTAGGTGGAGCCAGTGGACGTCTTTGCAGGTTGGCTTTTTCACTCTCAAGGTTTGGGTGCCCTTGAGGGGATCCTCAGCATCAACCTTCAATAAAGGGCCAGATGACATGGAGCTCGACATCCCTTAGGACTGTGGGATGGACAAGATGGAGGACAGTGCACCGATCAATTAAAATCAGAAAATTTCAAAGAAAAGCTCCTAGTTATTTTCTCTCAGTCCCTGCCATTTCCTGCCATGTCCCAGTTCCCTGCAGGCTAGTGTTCCTTGACCAGGATGGAAGCATTTGCAAGGCCAAAGCCCTGGCTGAGGAAGAAAAGTAGGGCTGGAGGGAACTGACCATGCTCCTTAGGAGTGTCCCCAGGGCCTACCCATCTGTGTCCCCAGGCTTTCTTCCTGTAGGTGGCAGTGTTTCTGTGGGACAGGCAGATGCAGGTCAGCTTCTTCCACTGTTTTGGCCAAATTGTGATTAAATTCATTTTTCCTTTTTACGTTGTCTTCTCCTGGTTCTGATGTTGGCCAATATCCCAGTCAATCAGCAGGGACTGCAGATTCTTGGGCCCCAGGAATACAAAAGTTCTTCTCCTGTGCCTATGACCCTGCTGGGACTCCCAAGTGTCCCCAGGCTACTGACCTTGGGGCCCTCACTGAGGTGCTGTCCATGTTCCCTGCACATCCAGTTGCCATGAGCAGCCTGGACCTGCAGTGTCTGAGCTTCCAGGGTCTCTTCAGTCCCCTCCTGGACTCCCCACATTTCTTCCCTTCTCCTCCTCTGCCAGACTCCCACAGCAAGTCCTCCTGAGGGCAGGCCCCACCTTCCCAGGCCACCCCAGCTGCTCCTGGGCTTTGGGGCAGGTCACTGGGGCACAGTCAGGGTTGGAGGGAGATTCCAGAGAGGAGGGCCTCTGAGCCCTACCCTGGAGGGCTACCCTTCTGCCCCCATCGGCTCTGAGAGCTCTGTGCCTTTCCTGCTGTTTCCAAGGCCTGGAGTCACTTATGGCCTAGACCAGATGGATGAAGAGGCTGGGGGAGGCCATGCCATCCAGGAGGCAGGGAAGGTTCTGGCTGAGACAGACACTGGGGTAGCCATGGGGATGGCAAGTGAAACAGGAAATGTCAGGTGTCTGTCCTGCCCTTTACATTCAACTCACCCCTGAAGTGGCAGCCCTCATGCTTTCCCCACAGGGTGAAGATCGGGCAACCCCATAGGCCCTGGACCTGCCTCAGCAGAAAGGGCACTGGTGGGATCTGGGTTTCATAGAAACAAGAATAATTGTTTAGTGTAGGTGTGTCTCATGCAGCAAGAGGAGTGAGTCCCAGCAGGACTGCCTGGAGGACACAGTGCCCCACAGGCCCACGTGTTAAAGGCCAGTCCCCAGATGGTGCTTCTGCAAGGTGGTGGGACTCAGGAGGTCAGGCCTAGTGGGAGGTTTCATTCAAGTCACCCTGTTTCTTCTTTTTTTCTCTCTTGCATCCCAGACATGAGTTGTGAAGTTGGCTCTGCCCTGGTCTCCTCCATGATATGCTGTCTCACCACAGGCCCCAAATAGTATAGAGGATCAATAAAACAATTTTTTTCTTGGAAGATTAACAAGATTGATAAGCCCCTATGCAAACACAACCAAGAGAAAAACATAGAAAAGCCATGATCATAAAATTAGGGATGAAAGAGGAGAAATCACCACAGATATCACAAAAATTCAGCAAATCATTAAGGAATATTTTGAAAACTTTTACTCCAATACACTGAAAAAACCTAGAAGAAGTGGATAAATTTCTAGATAAGTTGCTCTGAGGACTGAGAATGTGTAGGTGCAGAAGAAAGATCTGTCTAAACTGAATCAAGAGGAAAAAGAAAACCTAAGCAGACAAATAACTTATAGTGAGATAGAGGAGATAGAGAGACAGATTAAAAGACTCTCACAGGCTAGGGTTGTGGCTCAGTGGTGGAGCGCTTGCCTAGCATGCCTGAGGCACTGAGTTTAATTATTAGTACCACATACTAATAAATGTGGGATAAGGTGTGCCAGGGTGCACTGTGAAGCCATTCAGCTCTTAAAGGCACCTGCGCCCCCCAAAAAAAGAAAGAATGAAAAAATGCAGTATTGTTGACATTCCTTTCCTTCTTCAAGGCTGAGTGAACTGTATCCTCTGTTCTGGGTGGAGGCCAGGGGGATGGGCTGTCATCCAGGCCACCAGGCCTGTAAGCAATACTTGATGTCTGTATCAATTGTTTTTTTCCCTGTGATCTTGGTTCCAAACACAGAATTGTCACCCCATTCTCATCAGTGGTGCTGACCCTTGTAAGTTGTAATTTATAGTTATATTCTTAATGGTTTGTTTTTTTAATGTGTGTGTGAAGCTATGTTCAAGAAAGGGATCATAGAAACAGTGAACATATCTTAATCTCATTGAAGAAATGCCTTTTGGATTTCTAATAAATATTTATTTTGCCGGTTATGGCCACATTTTATTCTTGGTATGTGAATGTGAAGACTGACTAGAAATCCTGGAGTATTCCTTAACAGAAATGGATATGAGGAAGGCCAGTTTTGGGACCAAAAACATTATTGGTCCCAGTTCAGAGCCAGCATGCTGTAAGACATGTGACCTTCACATACTGTCTACACTTCAATGTGCATGCATGTCCAGGATTCTATCTGAACCACTCAAAAATTGTGGAAGCAGCTCGAGTAAAGGATTCACAGTCAGATGGTGTTAGTGGTTCAGGCCACAAGATGCCCATGCAGTGCTCTACCCATCTGGCCCTGCTGGCTCTCAGCTTATTTTGCATGGCTACAACCCCATGGCTCCACCAGGAGACCAAAGGACCAAATCTTCTTATCTGACTTACAGGATTCTCATGAGGAGACAATGGAAGAATGAGCATGAAAGAGCTGCTAGTGTTACTATCTTTATTGCCCATCAGCCCAACTCATATGTGTGAGCATTTTTATTCTTTTTAAAATTTGTTCTAATTAGTTATGCATGAAAGTAGAATGCATTTTGACATTGTACACAAATGGAATACAACTTCTCATTAGTTATTTCATAAAGATGATTATTTTCAACCTGATTCTTCCCATACTGCTTTATCTTGTGGAAAGTGTGACCAATTTATTAAGTGAAATACTGCATTTGGTGAATTATTTTCTGGATTTAAATGATTCCCAGAATATCTTCCTTCACTGAGGCAAGTCTTATTCAGGGGCCAAGAAAAGGCTATTTTTCTGAGCACTGCATACCTGAAATCTCAGTGGCTTAGGAGGCTGAGGTGGGAGCATTGGGAGTTCAAAGCCAGTCTCAGCAATTTAGCAAGGCCCTAAGCAACTCAGTGAGACCCTGTCTCTAAATAAAATATAAAAAAAGGCATAGGGATGTGGATCAGTGGTAAAGCACCCATGGTTTCAATGCCTGGTATCCCCCCCCCCCCCAAAAAAAATGCTGTTGAACACAATCACATCTTATAATAAATAGGTTTTAGCTCAGGATCTAGGAATAGGCCATTCATGGGAACATTCTGGGTAGGCTGATAGAAAAAGGGTGGAAACCCTTCTTGGAGGATATATTTCTGGGAATGGGACACCTGGGTCAATGGTCATGAACATTTTTATGGCACATGATACTGTGAAAAATGAACTGCCAAAATGGTCACAGCAGTTTTTTTCAGCTTTTGAAATAATAGGCTATCCTCTATAGCTCTTTCATTTGTGTGTTATCTTCATAAGATAGTTTTATAGGTTCAGTATTATATCCCAGTTTAATAGGTGGGGAAATTGAGACCTGGAGTAAATAGCATGAGATGCAAAGGTCATGATTTTTCCTGGCCTGAACATCCAAGTTCTATGAAGTTTAATTAGGCTGGTATCAAGAAAGACCACTTTTTTTTAACTGTTCCAGGCCGTTTCTCTGACAATGCAGCAACATTTTGCAGAAAGGAAGGGATACAATGCAATTCTATAAAAATGTATCTCACCTGCTGTGTGTGAGGACTTAGAACTAATTCAATAAAAATTAGACATCCAATATGCCCAATGATAGAGGAGACAAATATAAAAGAGAAATTTCTTTCCTTAAATGAGAGAGGAGCCTACAAGGAGCCTTTCCTTAAAAATGGTGGAAGGAGGGGGAAGGACGTGAACATTGAGTGCCTATAACATGCCATGCATTTTACCTACAGAGTCTTATTTAATCCTTACAATACCCCAGTGGTTACTCTAGTTCCTTCATCAGTTCTATTTTCCAGTAGTTATTTCAAAGCTGTCATTCTTGACCCCATTTCTCTGTAAAAACCTATAGGTAGTTTAATCTCCTACTTAGTAGTGAAAATAGAAGCCATCAGATGGAAACGCCTTCAACTTTTGACCACCAAACCTACAAAATTATCTGTATTCACACCCACAGCATTAAAATATCCTGTCAGGGGACCCTCTCTACTTCCTTGAGATTTCTTATGCTATTTCATGATTGTGAAATTTATTTCTCCACTTAACAGATCCCTTTTCTAAAATTAACCTTAGGGCCTAACCGAAAGGGCCAAAAAAGGTATTCAGGGCCTCACCTAAATTGATAAAATTTAGGTTAGGCCTCAAATGATATTTAGGACCTAACCTAACCTGTGTCACAATAAATATCATAAAATGTTTTATGATATTTAGCTAATTTGGCTCTAATATTTTTCTTTCTAAATTTTCACTTCGTATTAATTATATGTTAATCATAGCATTCTTCTATAGACCCCAAGTTTTTTGAGGGCGGTTGAAATTACTTGATCAAGTCCCTGTTCTTTTTCTCAGCCAAGAGAGGAAATACCAATTCTGTTTTTCAGTTTGATAGGGTGTAAAATCCTGGGCTGACCATTCACTTTATGTCATATGTGAGTTCAGCCCTGCTTCCCTGGAATTGTGTACTGTGTGACCCAGGAAGCCTCATGTGGCATCCCTGGGTGAAATACTCCATAGAGAGCCTCCAAGTCATTGGTCTGATGTGTTAAGGAACTACTATCTGCCCAGCACTGGACTTTGTGTGTCTGTGTTGGGGTGGGGGTTATAAAGAAGGTCTCTGTGGGTAAGTTATATGTCTCTTGATGGCAATATATGTGAAAATACAGAGATAGTAAAAGGTTTGGGGAGTCCCTAAGCAGACATTTCCCTTCAGACTGTGTCTGCATGGGGTATGCAAATGCAGGCCTTGCAAATGTGCCCTGGTCCAGTTCCTCTGGTGCACCCAAGACTTGTAGGCTCCTCTCTCAGTGCGATGGCCTTGGTCACCTCGGTCCTCAGAGTTTCCCCGCTGCCCCTTCCAACTTGCTTTTCCTATTGGAGCGTAACTGTATGTAGGTCACCATTCCTGTCCCAGTGGCATCTCTGTGGTCTCCAGGCACATCTTCTTTGGTCTCCGAGTCAATCTGCTCTTCGGAGGAAGCCCTCTGGGATGGCTTCACACTCATCAGATCAATCTCATGTATCCACAAGACTGATCGACTTCTAGGTGGTAAGCAATGTATTCAAAGTTACGGATACTTCAAAGAACAAGACACTCTCCCTGCTCCCTTAGAGCTTTTTTTAGTTTAAGTAAACAAATATTAAACTGTCCTCTACTCCAGTTTCATAAATTAGTACTTTCGCAGTTGTGGTATGTGTTAGTCTGATATAAAAGTTAGTGTGTTTGTATAACAGAGGGGCCTAACCTAGGCTGGATCACACTGAGGACAAGTGTTATCTGAGTCAAGGGATGAGAAGGTGGGACAGACTTTCAAGAAGTGAAAACACATAGGCAAGGACCCCAAGGTAGTAGAGAGCTTGATGCATCTGAGGTCTGGAGAATCAACCCTATGTAGCCCAACTGCTGGAGCAAGGAGCCAAGTGACATGAGATGATGCTGGAGGGGTGGCCATGCCCAGAGCATGTAGGGCTTGTCCCATCAAGGTGAGGCTTTGACATTTCATTTCAAGGGTAAGGAGAAGCCACCAAAATGTCTCTCACAGGGGAATTACTGAGTGGGAACTTTTCCCTGTTTAATCTGATGGGGTTGCAGGCTTAAAAGTGTGTTTTATTACTACTATTTTTCTCCTGCTGTTCTTTGAGATATAGTAACAGTCTGAAGAGTGTAGAATGGAGTGAGTTTCACTCAAGAGAGGTGGTGAGAAGACCCAGGAAGTGACTGAGAAAGAAGGAAAAAAGAAGGAGGGAGATTGGTGGAATGTGGAGATGTTAAGGTAGAGAAGGGCATTTGGGCACACTCATTTATTCAACTAACGTTTATTAGGCATTTAATAGATTGCAGACCCTGAAAAAGACACTGTTAATGTCCTTGACATGGCATAGATGGAAGGATGGGCAAATGGGTCAACTAAGTTATATAGAGAAAAAGGTTTCATACCTAAAATGAGAGTTGAGTTGCATTTGGAAGGAAACACAGGAATTAGCTAGAGCAAGGCCTGGGGTGGGTGTGTATGTGTGTGGGAGGGATATGCATGAAGTTGGGAGAAAATTTTAGGGGGAAGAATCAGTTTGGATGGAGGTGTTCAGGAATAAAACAACACGAAGGCCTTGGAACAGAGAGAATGGGAATGGAGTCTAGAGAGGTGGCGGGGGAGGGAGCAGCTCACAAAGGGACTTTTGTGCTATGTTTGAACTAAATGCTGGGCACTGAGCTAAGTGCTGGCATGCATTAACTTGCTTAATTCTCACAGTAACCCCTGGAAGAAGCATTATTATTATGAGCACTCCTACTTTATACATGAGAAAACAGAGTTGGCAGATTATCAGAAATAATAAAAATAAACCTGAAAAATGACTAACACTACATAGCCATGTGTTCTAGATTAAGAAAAAAATCACATCTAATTAGAAACACGGAAGATGATAACAATTGAGTCAGGAAATATTAGGCTCAATAGAAATAATGAATCTCCAAAACTGAAACCACAATGACCTAAATGGCACATGAGAAATTTTATAAATAACTAAAACTCGATGAAAGGATAAAGTTTTCTTGCCAAAATTTATGACTGGAAAAAATGACCCTGAGGATTTGGACTCAAATAAAACATAACAGAACATTTACAGTGGGAGAAGGACACTTGGTAAAACGTACATGCTAAAGTCGATTGAGCGTGGTGCAGTGGCACATGCCTGTGATCCCAGCAGCTGAGGATGGTGAGGCAGAAGAATCGTAGTTTCAAAGCCAACCACAGCAACAGTGAGGCGCTAAGCAATTCAGCAAGACCCTGTCTCTAAATAAAATAAATAGGGCTGGGGATGTGGGCAAGTGGTTGAGTGCCCCTGATTAGTCCCCAGTTACTCCCCGCCCCAAATACATAAAGTCAACTGACACATTTTTACTATAACATTCAGAAGGAAGTTTTGTACACAATGATTTTTCTAGTGAAAATTTTAGAAATCATTTAGTTGTTCTCTATAAAACAATAAATATGGAATGAAATTGGCTTAGTGGAGTTAGCTCTGGAAGAATGAAAATGTTTATGTATCTATATAAGTTCCAGATAATGTTAATATTTTTGGTAAAACATTTGAAGCCATAAACATGTTTCCTTGGAGTTCAAATCATAGGATAAAAATGTTCCTTACTTGGCTGCTGTGGCCTAAAAGAGGAGAGGGGAGGACCCTGAGGCTGGGGTGGGAAGGGAGGGAGGCAGTCTTTTGCCAGAGGTCCTTCCAGGACAAGAATCATGGGAGGTGAGGGATTTCAGAGTTAAAAAATGGGAGAATTTCTTTCTTTTCTTTGTTATGCTTTCAATAATTTCTTGAAAGAATATGTTTGCAAACCACAGACACATTTCCATGGGTTAGGGTCACATTTCCACAGTGTCCACTGCCCTCTGTTATGGGTCTTTACCACCTAGGCTGGCAACTTCTGGAGTCCAAAGATCTCCTCACATTTTAGCTAGGAACAAGAGTGAGTGTTCAGCCAAAATGAGAAGTGGAAGATGCGAGGAATGCAACTGTTCCCAATTTTCCATATTGAGAAGGACAGGAAGCATTTCAAGGCAAGCACAAGACATCTGTGTTTCTAGATGTATTTGTCACCTTTATAATCAGCCCTCATATCTCTTTTAACATGTTATCTAAAGAAGAGCAGCTAAAAATCTACTATGGATATCACAGTTATTGCTAGTTTATGAACTGAATACTTAATATAGTGTCATTAACTCAATTATGAAAAATTTTAAAAATCGTCTGCCCTATTATTGTGTAGTGGCACTTAAACATTACTTGAAACATACATTTCATGCCACGTTCAAGTTAATAACTTTGCATATAGTATCTATATTTTTTTACTTTGAAAGTGAAGGCTGTTTTTAGGAATGTTAAACTATTAAAATGTGAATGTATAAAAACCTATGCAGAAATAGGAAGAACACTTCTTTGAAGAAACTATATACATAAAATATATCTTTAAAAGACATTCATTAATTTATTCTTTTCTTTAAGACATGGTGTGGGTGCCTCCTGCTTGGGGGACGGGGTCAGGTGCTGTGAACATAAACTTAAATAAGGCACAACTCTATTCTTGAGAAGCGTACCGACTGGTCTGTTTTCAAGATGCCCCACAAAAAGTGAGCTAGCACTAATTTCCAGTGGAAAGAGGAGCGAATACTTTTTGCATTGAGAGTGAGTTTTGTTGTCTTTGCAAAACCTTCTTTCTTTTCATAATAAGCAGCTTCGTTCACAAACACAGGGTACATGGTACAGTCTCTGCCCAACAGGATAGTCTTTCCATCAAGAGTCACAAACGTGGGGTCCCCAGGGTGCAATGGTTTCCAGTCTTAATCCTCTCGGAGACAGTTAAAATAATAAATTACAAAATTCTTGTGTCCAACTCCAGATAATTAACCAATACCTTTCTGTTCTTTAAAAAGTGATACTTGAAGGGTGTCCTGAGAGGCATGCGAGAGACCTGACTCCACTGGAACCATGTAACTGTCTTGGGCAGCAGTTTTAAGAGTTTCCCTGTTAATTCTTGCAGTTGACATGTATAATTAGAGTTTGCTCTGACACCAAGTTTATCTTGAATGTGGCCAAAGAGAATTATAGTATTAAAAGGAAAAATAAATTTCATATCCACCTAAGCGCATATTCTACTTTATGCCATCTGAAGTGAAATTCTGTATAGCAAAATTTAGGAAATATTTTTTTCAGAGCCTTCTGTGTGCAAGACATTCTACTGTTGGGGACATAAAAATGAGTCACATTGTATTTGCACACAGAGAGACTTTATTCTGATGAGGATTGGTGAATGGTTTTGGGAAAAGTCTAAGACGAGGTGGATGTACTGCAGGTGTGTACCCACATTATGTTAACAACTGTGTTATCTGACAGGTCCTGCCCCAGGGATTTGGCCCTTTGATCCTTCAAGCACCAATGTTGACAGATCATAGAAAGTCTAGAACAGTTTGACAGATCATAGAAAGTCTAGAACAGTTCTTCTCTAACTTGGCTGTGCTTACAAATCATCTGGGGATTTTGCTAAAATGCAGATTTTGATGCTAATGGTCAGGGGTGAGGACCTGTGATTCTGCATTTCTAATATTTTCCAGCAGCATCAACATCATGCAAGAGTTTGTTAGAAAAGCAGAATTTTGTTCCCCTCTGCAGACTTTTTAAATCAACATCTTCATGTTAACAAATTCTCAGAGGTTTACGTGTAGAATACTGAAATACATAAAGTACTGCATCTCAGTGATTTTCTCAATACTAGCCTTAATTGAGAATCACTTGAGATTTTACCATATATTTACATGGGTACAGGGGCTGGCCCCATCTCAGATATAGCAAATCAGAATTAAAAAGTGGCTTTATTTTTAACAAATACATTTTTACTAAAATTTTATTTGAAAAATTTATATAGAGTAAAATTCATTAATTTTTGTGTGCAGTTGTGAATTCTAACATATACATAGCATACAGTCTATACCCTATAACTATGTAATAAAAACATCTATGTTATCACCCACTTCCTCCAGTCCCTCATGCTTCTCATTTTTATAGTTCACTCTTCTCTTTTCTTTCCCTCCCTTCCTTTCTTTTCCTTCCTTCCTTCCTTTCTTTAAGTCCCAGGTGATTTTTACAGGGTGGCCTGGTTGAGAATGCTGCTCTAAACACGTGCTTTTGAGGCAGAGATATGCCCAGAATCACTGAAGGAACTTCCACGCCCATTGGTTGGTCACATCTGCAGAGGTTCCCGGGTAGAGAAGTGCTCCCCAGACCTGAGTCCCATGAAATCACCTGGTGAAGTCATTTGATTCCCTGTGTCCACCTTGTAAATTAAATCAGAACCTCTGGGGTTGGGACCCAGGAACCCGGACTTTTGAAAGGCTCCTCAGCTGGTTCTTACATGGCCTGAGTTTGAGAAGCACTGCTTTAGTAGTTTGTGATGGGTTCCATGCATTTGGGGAGAAAATCCCCTAGGTGATTCTGATAAGTAACCCCAATTAAGGACCATCACCCTTAGAGTCTAGACAGACAGTCTGTCCCTGCCAGTGTCTCTGGCTCCAGGGCCAGCATCCTCTCTGCTCAGCTTACATTCCACTGACAGTGCTCTTCCTGCTATTCATCAAACCCTCCAAGTTATCTCCAGCCCCAGGCCCTTTGCACTTGTTTTCCATCTCTGGCTTCTTATCTTCCAGGTTCCTGTTTCAGTGTCACTATTTCAGAGATGACTCTTCCCGACTACTCCATCTAATTGGACCCCTTTGTTGTCCACTGCTACATTATTGTTTATTTCATTCATAGTACTTGTACTTATTGCAGTTTGAAATGACCTGTTTTATGTATTCCTTATTCAGTTAATATGGAAGTTCCATGAGGACTCTGCCTATTTTGAATCTCAGGACCCAGAACAGGCTTAGTAGTCATTCAAAAATATTTACTGAGATAACTAACCAACCGATCCCTTCTTGTAGAACACTGAGTCATTTCTTACTGTCTATCAACTCCAAATTATTTTTTCCAGACTTTTGGGACCTCCCTCTGAACATGTTAGGTGCTGATCTCAATGTCAATTCTCAGTCCCCCAGGATTGCTTTTCTTCTCCTCAAGGGTATTAAATGTTGTGCCATCATCATCTTGGCCTGTGTCTCCTGTGCTGGGTTTTGTTGTTGTTGCCTACAAGGCTTTCTTCCTTTCTCTCCCTGAGTCTTTACCTCTCCTTTGAAACACCGCTGAAGGTGCCTTGCTCTGGTTTCTACCAGGATCCCATTAAACCACAAAGCAGGGTTTTCCCCACTGGTGTGTATTTGGGGCAGGATGATTTATTCAGTTGAAAGTCCAGATGACTATTAGGGTCATTCAATGGGGATTTGAATTGGATCAGTGGTTTTCAGCCATAACCATCCAGGGCAGTAAGATCAGTTTATCTCAGAGTGGAGTGCTGGCATTTTTATTTTTAGAAAGCTTTCTAGCTAGCCTGCAGTCAGGACTGAAAGCCCCATGCTAGGTAACCTCTCATCTCAGGTCTGAGAATGTGTGGGACACATGGGGTCCAGTCATCTTAACTTTTTGGAATTGTTGCTTGTGGGAGACCAACCTTACACGTGACTGAGTCACACTCCCCGGCTGGGTGCTGAGACGCTCAGTCGCAGAAATGTGGCAGAGCTTTCCCCACCCTTCTTGGGTGTGAGGGTCAGTGTCTCGGGCATGAGTGTGTCTTGCTACAGCCCCATAGGTGAAGCTACGCTCACTTGTTCCTTTATAATATAATCCCTTGCCCTATTTAGGATAGAATCTTCCATGGAAGTGCCTTGTGTGTGTCCCCTTCTCTTACTGTGTCCTTGGGTGTGGCCTACCCAGGTATCAGTCAACATGCTAACAGTGGACATCATGAAGATAGACTCATCTGCCTGAAACCTGACCCCTTGCCTCATTTAAATAACTTCTCCTCAATAAAAGGGGTCAGCACGTGGTCTCGCTCTCTCTTTCTGCGGACCCTTAAGGTCAGAGGAGCTGTCACAGCGACCCCAAAGAAAAAGGTATTTGTGTCTCTTGTGTGGTTATTTCATGCAGCCCAGTTAGCCCAGTTTAACTGGAGTGACCCCTGAGCCTTTTAGTCAAGAGAGCAGAAACCCGGCAGTTGCTCTGCCCTATCTTTCTCTTTGTCTTTTCCATACATAAACCTCCTGAGTCTCCCCTTTCTTCCTCCCTCACTCTGCCATCATAGATCAGTCCAAGCAGGGGGTGTGGACAGATACCTCAATTCTGAGGAGAGTCAGGGAATGGTGGCAGCAGTGCCCCAGAGAAACAGGTTCTCTCTTGCTCTAACTTAGTTGGTCGGGACATGGTCATCTGCAAGGACATTAATTCTTGGTTTTTCATTGATGCCTGTGGCCATGGGATGGCTCTAATTTCTGTCTCCATTTGCAAAAGACATAATAATTCCCACCCATTACACTTGGAGAGGAATTTCACTTTTGAAAGAAGCCTTGTCTGACCACCCTTGTCCTACCTCCTTATTCTTTTACAGCATTTGGTTATCATCATTTCTAGACCATAGTTTAGAAGTGTATATATCTAGACTATGAATTCCATGAGACTATAGCTGGCACAAGTGATTTGCATTTTGAGGCTTGTTTTATGGAATTTTAACAGATCAGCATTTTGAAACATACTTCACATTCATAAAGTTTCTGTTACATGTCCAAATGAATAACTTATTTGAAAGTTAATGAACTATAGTAATTCTTTCTTATACTTATCTTGTTTATTGTGTACAGTTTGTCTTCTGCGGAAAGTTTTCTTAGAAAAAGGAGAGCATTTCCTTAGAACTAGAACAACAGAGGCTTTTCATAGTCTTATATCAACTTAAACTCCAAAATATTTTTAACTCCCTGTTTCCCAAAACACACTTGAGTTTGGATCCTTGGAAAAACTATGCATTTTATTAGTTCTTTTTTTGAGAGCTTAGAGAACTGAGAAAATAAAATGAAACCTTTCCTAATTCTCACTATCTCCATATTAAGTTGAATATTTAATGTTTTGAAGTAGGTGTATCATAACTTCCAGTACTACAAATGTTTAGTGCCAATGGAGGTGACTGATTTGTTAATAAAATAATGTAGTTTAAAACAAAGGACAGCAAATTTTTACTTCATGGTTATGTCTATCTGACAGATCAATATTAGAAATTTTGTAGGAGACAAATTTAAGGTGAATTTGTTTCCTAATTGGTATGATTGAGGGATAAGGAGGGTTTTCTGTTCAATACTATGAAGTGTCTCATACATAATGTGGCTGTCCAGGAGTCATGCCATCAAACTACTCTTACCACTTTAGTGTCTTCCTGTTGCTGTCACCCATTCTGATTAACTTTTCACATGGAAATAAATGAATGATAACTAGAATGAGACAGATATAAACAGATAAGTTTATAAACTGCTATAAAAAGCTAGGCATGGTGGTACACACCTGTAATCCCAGCAGTTCTGGATGCTGAAGTAGGAGATTGCCAGTTCAAAGCCTGCCTCAGCAATTTAGTGAGGCCCTAAGCTACTCAGTGAGACCCTGTCTCAAAATAAAATACAAAAGAGGGAAGGGGATATGGTTCAGTGGTTAAGCACCCCTGAGTTCAATCCATGGTACCAAAACAAATAAACAAACAAACAAACCCAAAAAACCAAAATTGCTAGAAAAGATATTCCGTATTGCTCATGTCTAAATTCCTTACAGATATAGCACAGGATATTGTTCCTCCTGGGCTTAATGTTGCTGTTTTAATGAAAAACCTTTTTCTTTTTTGAGGGAGTGGGTGTTATACATGTGTGTATGTATATATGTATATATCAGGTCAAAATCAGCTTCCTTGATGCTCATGTTTTGGGTAAATCTCCTAACTGTAACTATGATGAATAACTAGTCTTTTCAGACATTTTGTTGTTTGAAATCTTCTTTTCAAGTTAAAAAGATGAATCTCTTCCCTCAAAACTTATTCCTTACCCTGGCATACAAGGCCTACTATTATTTGGTGTCAATCTATCTCTAATCTTATCTCCAAACATTCTTACTTGACCTAATTTTCCAAGAAACTAAGAATATGTTTTACTTTCCCATAGTCTTAGACTTTTATTAACAACCTTCCCCCATTTCTCAAGCTCTCTCTACCTCTTCCTTTTACTCATCTCAGCCTTTGAATAGTGAAGATAGTTAAAAAAAAAAAAAAAAAAAAAAAAAAGAACATGGTCTTTGAATTCAGGTCTAAAAGTATTGTACTTGGCCTATAGTAAGTACCCAACAAATGTCAGCTACTATTATGAAATAAGGCCTCACATTTACTGAGCACTTGTGTTAGGTAGGATGGTTCATTTTCTCTAGTATTTTTGGGGAAATTAAGCAAATACTGATAGTGCTATTTTACTGAGGAGGGAAATGCAGGTACAGAGTGGATATGTTATCCAAAATTACTGGCCCAAGAACCCAGTCTTCCCAGGCAGAAAGCCTGGAGCTGGAGCTCAAGAACTTGGAGGTGCTGCACCATTCTGCTTCCTTTGTTGAGTATCTCCGTGGCTCATGGGCTCTTTTGCTCTAGCAGCACTGGCTCTGCCTTACTGACTGCTCTCTGCCTCGCGTGGTTGTCACCCACATACAGGACTCAATTCACCCACCAACATCCTGGGAACTCTCATCCCAACAGATAGACCTGACTCAGAAATGCAGCCAGACCAAGCAGGACACTTATGCTTTGGTTTTGTGGTCTTGGGAGTCATCCTCTTTTAGACACAGTCCAGGTTGCCACCAGCATCTTAAAAATTGAAGTCTAGAAGTTAAGAGATGACCAGGGGTGCAGGAAAGAGGGAGTCACAATTTTCCCATGCAGCTGGGACACAGGATGACTGGATGGAACATCTGTCTCTGCCTCCCCAGTGACCAGAACAAGCGCCTTCCCTGTCTGGGCAAAGGGCTGAAGAGGTAGGGCCATCTCCTTACAGTGTGACAATGCAGGAGAAGTGCTTTAAAGTTGTCCTTCCCGCAGTTCTCAGAGGCCAGAACGCCAAATGCGCCTGCACCAACGCGCAGGTGGCTTGTGCGCCTGCGCAGTCAGCTGCGAGGCCAAGTGCGCCTGCGCGGGTTTCTCTTCTTCGGAAGTGGGGAGGCCGGCAGTCCTTGACTGAGGTGTCTTGTGGAAGGTTGACCAAGGTGGAGGAATTTGAAGTTCTGGTTGTGTGTCATGTATTGGTCGGGGTCAAGAAGGGAAAGCCCGTGTATTTACCGTAGTGACAAAATGCCGCAGGGCCCTGGGTGGGTCAGGGAGGTTTGAGGAACCTAAAGACCATAGACCCTGATGGGCACAGCGCCTCCTCCCCCACAAGGGGAGACCCAAACATGCCCATCTGGCAACAGTCTTTGGGGACGAGAAGTGTTGGCAAGTTGAACAAACTTTTTGCACACCTGTGCCACACAACCGCGTCACTAAGGCACTCGGGTCCAACTGGAAGTAGGAGTTCTGCGAGGCAGGGGATCCAGGGGAGGATTTTTCACTTTAAAAATTTGTTTCTTTTGATCGTAAGATAGTGAAAGATGTAATGGCCCTTTTAAGATATGTTTAGGATATAAGTTGCACTGGTATTTCTATTTTGAGAAAAAGTGTCACAACCTCTGTTTTGGTTCCTAGAATAGAACCAAAAACATTTTCAAAAGGACCTACTATATCTAGTTTCAAGTCAAGGTAGAGAAACAAAGCAGGGGCAGTCCCTCACCTCATGTTTCCCAAGTTTGAGTTTTACAATAATATTTGGAAGTCAATATTTACCTAAATCTGATTTGCATCATTCCTTATTTCTGTTTATGTCCATATGTATTATTGGGTACAGAATTTGGAAATGATCTTAATTAAGTTTGTATCTTTTCTTTTCACCCATGCAGTAGGCAAGTATTTGTTGGATTTGATTGAAATATTTTAGGAGGCTAGAGGTGGAAAAAATCACACAGCAAATATGTTGTAAAAGAGAAAAAAAAACCTTTATTTCATTTGATGAAATTGTGAAAACTGAGTGGAAATTTATCATTGTATTTGTTTTCACTATGAAGTGAGGATTTAGTCTTTGGTAGTCTCAAACTAATGTCCAACACAGGTGATTTGCATAGTATCATGAAGTAGGACACAAACCATGTTCTCATATGGCTAGTTCAGTACTGCATATTTCCTACTTGTGAGTTTGCCAATGCTGTAGTCCATTTCCCTCTTTATAGATCTGACTCAGAATTATGGTGTTCCCTTGATTCTGAAATAAATTTTATAGACAGTGTAAAAATATGCACATATTAGAAAGCAAGGTTATATTCACCCCAATCAGCTTAATTTGAACAGTGCTGGAAAAATATGATCTGTGGTAAAAACTCAGAAGCAAAGCTGACTCTCTAAAATGTTTACAGTATCAGGTTTCAGTGTAGTTTTCAAATATAATTTCCATAATTAGTAAGCTGGGAATTTATTTTGTTGTTGATACAATATGAGTTACAAAGTTATTTCTTGGAAGGTTTGGTTAAACAACTTCACTTTGTGAATTTAGAATGCAAAAGGAACCTTAATAGACTGATATAAAAGAAAATGAAGAGAAACTTATATGAAAATTCAACTTGAAGTACAGCAGGTATGGAACAAGTTTCTTTTTGAAGCCTCTTTATTTGTATATGCCATATAAAGCTTATGTAGTTTGTAGGTGAAACATTTTGGAAGGAACTTTAAGAAAGATGAAACATTGAGTCTTACTTCTTTTCTTTTTAGGTCAAGGGGGTAAAATAAAACTTACTCAACCAAAAGTATTTAGTGGCAGAGTGGGAGTAAAATAAAAATTTACATTCACTCTGGTGTTCTTCTGCAGATCTTAGGAGCTTGAGTTATTCTATGTTTTTAAGATGAAAACAATGGATCTATTTTTAATTATATTCATGATTGATTTGGTAAAAATATTTCCAGAAGTACATATGTTTCCTAACAGCTATCATTTCTGTTTTCCTAACTTATTAGGTAATATAAATATAGGGCAAGAATGGTGAGAACCAGGGGATGAGTATGATCCACAATGAAGATAATGATAACAATTATTTATGGTGAACATTTCCAGACATTAACAAAATTCATTTAATTCTTCCACCAACTCTCTAAGATAGTTGTTATTATTGTCCTTGTTTTTCCTATAAGAAACTAAGACACAAAGTGGTTAAACAAGAAATCTATTAAATGGTAGAACCAGGATGTAAACCTAGGAATCTGGTTCTAAAGCTTAATAATTATGTTACTCTGCCTCTCAGTTTGTGTCATGTTGGCACAAAGAGTTTAAAGAAATTGCCCATGTTTATACTTTGAAGTTGTGATTCAAATACATAATTATTATGCAGTAGTCTGACTCAAGAGTTCACATAATTTAATATTTCATCAGAGAGTTTTTAGACTCAGAATTCTCCTGTAGTGCAGCTAGACAATAGTGGCTAGAGATCTGAACTGAGATTTAAGAAGCTTGGGTCCTATCTGAGTTCTTCCAGTGATTCTCTTTGAAGAAATAAACTTTTTGGACCTCTTTTCCTCTGAGTTTCCTTATAGGTTTTAAAGTCTATACATTATGAATTCTGGCCTGACTTGAGATTCTAGTTCTGCTGTCTAGAGGAAGTAGAGATTTTTTTTCTCATTTGGATTAGATATTGTTTCTCTAAGGCATTCTTAAAATTACCCATAAGAAATATTATTACAGACAATGAGGGTGCTTGTTGAAATCATAGAGTTTGGGCTCCAAACTATATCTGTTGAATTAAAATTTTATAAGAATGGGTTTATGTTATTAGAACTTGCATGTTAAGCAAAATTCTAGATTAAATTTAAGTCAAACTAAACTTGGAGAACCATGACCCTAAAAGATGTGCTGGTAGTATCCAGATAGTGGTTGGGGTTTTGAAAAGCATGGTTGAAGTTTTTATTTTTCCTCATCTCTCTGTTATACATCATGGATTCTCTACAGTTGAAATGGTAGTAAATAAGCATATGAGAGAAATAAGAAAAACAAAAAGTGGGATGAGAGAAGAAATGGGAATTAATTCCAAACAGGAGGAAAGCAATGTTAAGGTCGAACAAAAAAGTACTTTTTAGAGAGACAAAGGAAGCTATTTAGGATTTTAAAAAGAATATGAAAACCAATTCAAGGGCATAGAAATATATCTATAATAAGTACATTAAAATATAGAAGTAGAAATTAAATTTGTGCATTATATATAAGTAGATCTGATTGCTTTTCTGTTATGGACTAATTTATTGTTATATTCAGTGTAGGCTGTTTGCCTGTACCTTTGTTCAATCAGAAGAAGAGGTATAGTTAGTCCTTAACATCTAATCCACTTAAAAATGATCCAGGTATCAGAATTGCTTCTGATAGTTATGATTTCCCTCTGATGCCAACAGGTAAGAAATTGAATAAGATGAAATATTTCAGTAAACAAGAACTGGGATTGTAGAAAACTGGAAATTTTCTTTATAATTTTCTTTTACTATACAAATTTTCTTTATAATTTTCTTTTACTATACAAATGCAGAGATTTCTTGACTGATACAAGAGTTTGAATTTCTGTCTACAAGGGTTACTTAGCATTAAAATGGAATCTCTTAGATTTGTTCTAATGAAGTAGTAACCTGCATTGCAAAGTTTTTTTTTTCTTTTTCAAACAGATATATATTTTGTGATCTATACATTTGGTAGTAAAGAATGGAGGAACTCAAGTTGCCTTAGGAACAGGGATAGGTATGCATGGAACACAGGAAAAATGTGGAAAAAATTAGACTTTAGGTAGAGTAGAAGTCCAGAAATTTCTGGTGCTTTGTTCTAATTTCTTCTTTCTCTTTTTATGGAATTTTTTTGCCTTTCTTCATTTGCTGATTCTTTACTTTCTTCAATGCCCTGAAAATTCACATGTTGAAACTTAATCAACAATGTTATAGTAGTTTAAAAGATGGGGCCTGAAGGAGGTGATTAAGTCATGAAGATTCTGCCCTCAAGGATGGGATTTGTGACACACACTGTGCATGTATCTGAGGGAGTTTTTTGCTTCTTCTGTCATGTAAGAGGTGCCATCTGTGAAGTAGAGAGTGAGCTTTTGTCAGATACCTAATCTATGGGTGATTTAATAAGACATCCCAACCTCTGTAAGTATTAAAAAGTAAACTTCTATTATTTCCAGTATCCAGTAAAGGTATTTTGTTACAGCAACCTAAATGGACTAAGGCACTCCCATCCAGTTTGCTTCCTTTATAGCTTCAACTTCCACATGAGCTAAGTTGCCATTGCTAAAAGTTTACATAATCTTTTTTGGTGGGTGGGGGGTACTGGGGAGTGAATTAAGGGGCATTCATCCATTGACCCACATCCCCAGCCCTATTTTGTATTTTATTCATAGACAGGGTCTCACTGAGTTGCTTAGTGCCTCACTTTTGCTGAGGCTGTCTTTGAACTCACGATCCTCCTGCCTCAGCCTCCCGAGCTTCTGGGATTACAGGCATGCACCCAGCTACATATCTTGTAGTTCTAGCTCTCAAAGGTCATTGGCTGACTACCTTCTGTATCTCTTTATTAAATCCTAGGGAAAGGGAGGCTTTGGTTCTTTTTGTCATTTATGTGAGACCACTAAAATCCTGCCTTAGCTTTATGTGTAGGCCTCTCACTTCTGAACCAATTAGCTATTGTTGTGAGTATTGGGAGATGTGTTTGCTGACTTTGTACTTCCCTTTGGATGAAGGCATGGGCAGGCAGATATTTGGAAGTATATTTGGTTCATGATAGCTGTATATATTTAAGTTTGGGAGCTACTTAAAATTATTAATAGAATATTACACAACTACAGTTTTTAAAGATCTTTATATATAGCAATACTCATACTGTTAATTTATTTTAGTTTATTCACAGAGACATTAATATAGTTCTAATATTATTTTTTCTTCCATGTTAGAGGAATTTGAGGTATAAAGTTCCTATTATTCCCATTTTCAGGATATAAAATTAGAAATTCAAATGGGTAGGCATAAGTCAGCATTTATCTGGTCATCACTTACCATTTAAAAAAATTCTCCACCACTCCTACTGGGAATGGAACCATCATATGACTGAGCTATACCATTTCTTAGTATTCATCCTGAAGAATTACAGTTACCATACTGTAGTGAAATATGCATAACCATGTTTATAGAAGCACAGTTCCAATAGCCAAACTATGGAACCCACCTAGGTTCCATTACTGGATGAACGGATAAAGAAAATGTGATGTATATACACAATGGAGTTTTATTCAGCCATAAATAAAAAAGAAATTATGCCATTTGTAGGAAAACGAATGGAACTTTGGAGCATTATTTTAAGCCAAATAAGCCAAACTCAAAATGTCAAGGGTCATATGTCTTCTCTCATGTGGAAGCTAAAGAGGAAAAAGGAAAATAAAGTGTATGCATGGTGAGGGGTAGAATCTTATAAAAATCAAAGGGAGATCAGTAGAGAAGAGGAAAGGGACCATGGAGGAAAAGGAGGGCAGGGAAAGGGGAAGGACTAGGGAATGATATTGGTTAAATTATATTGTTATATTGTATGTACTATGAATATGTAACAACACATCCCGCCATTGTGTACAACTATAATGCACCAATATAAATATAGAAAAAATTAAAAAGTTCACCACCACTTAAAATATTTTTTATAAGTAGCATGAATGTTGACCTTGAAAAATAACAAGTATGAACTACTTCATAAGGAAATGTGCATTTTCCTCAATTACTAAACCCTTCGAGCTCTGACTAGGATTACTATTTGTCACAGATATAATAAGATTCTTACACTGGATAAAAGAAAGGACTACATCAGTGTCTTCCAAATTTTTGTCTTGACTCAGTAGTTGGGCTGGGATATAACCAATCTTTATAAAAAAAGAAAGAAATAGAAGAGACCAGAGTATAATAGAAAATACCAGTATGTGTCCTACATAGTAAGGATAAGATATGATGGTGAAATTTTGTTATGTTCTCTTACCCACTTTTGGTCTGCCTCTATTCATCTCTCTCATACACATTATGTATGTATCTGTTATGGGTTATGATGTATTTCCTGCTGCAGTATAGAATTAAAAAATTGGGGTAGACCGCATGCATTTATGTTACAAAGTATAAGATACAATATTAGAATTTTTATGTTACAAAGTATAAGATTCTGTATTAGAATTTATTATATTTGCTTAAATACAAAGAGGAAGAAAGACATCTATAAAAATCAATAGGGCAGGCTATGGCAAATTCAACAGTAAAGTTCTATTGAAGAGGCCTTTATCTTCAAGTTTTTACATTTCCTAAGTTAAATAAATATGAAATAGTTATTTTGACAAATGCTACCTATTTTACTTTTGTCTATGTTCTTATTCTTTTGAGATTGGGCCTGGGAAGCTATAAATCCAGAGTTGGCTCCTTTAACAACAACAAAAAAATGAATATAAGGTATGTGGAAAAAATATAAGCCAGTAAATGTGTGTCTGATGCCATTTTTCTGTGTATATTTTACATTTATTGATTTGAAACAAATTATTTAATTTAATAAGAGCTATTTCCTTGAAAGTCAAATACCACCTTCAGTTTCTCATCTCCTAAGAAGCCAAGATTCTGTCTCTGAATAAATTCAATCAAATACTACAAGAAGCCAAAGTGGTTGGAGGTGAGTCTACTTAAAAGTTGTCTTCTATTCTTGTCTTTTCCCTCTCCTCCTCATTTCCCTTCTCCCCTCCTTTATCTTTTCCTCCTGTTTTAGACAGAATGGCATGTAAGAAATTTCTAAATGGTATTTACATATAACTATGGACATTCTCCTTATACTTTTAAATCATCTCTAGATTATATACAATAGCTAATATAACATAAATTCTGTGTAAATAGTTGTCATACTATATTATTTAAGAAACAATGACAAGGAAAAAGTCTGTATTTGTTCAGGACAAGCACTATTTTTTTTTCAAAATATTTTTGAGCTGTGGTTGGTTGAATCTATAGATGTGGAAACCTATGAGTACGATTTTATCTACATACGTACCTTTGCCAATGAGTTGCATAAGTATAATCTCATGTTGCTCTTTAGCATCTTTCTCTTGCAACTTGAAGAACTCTAGCATTTCTTGTAATATATAACCTATTGAGATCTTTAAGCTTCTTGGCAACTGCTGTAATTAAACCTTAGCTTAAATACTTGTGAACCAGAGGTTTCCATGTCCTTACAGGCATTCGGTGAAGGGAGAAGAAAATTTTAGTTTTTTTCTCTTAACATTTGTATGTTGTCTTTTCTTTTGTATTAGTGTGCTTCTCCACTCCAATAGCTTCTCTTCTCTTAGATGATTTTTGACTTTGAACCTAAGTTCTAACTTCCCTCTGAGGTGTTTCTAGCCTCACTTCTCTAATAATTAGGTCCAATAATTTGTAGGGTCTTCATAGTTTTTTAAATTTGTTACACATATTCTCTTAAAGTATATTAGAACAATATGCATTATAGAATTTATAGCATAAATTTTAGAAAATGTTAAAATACATATATATGAATTTTTGATTGATTTTTCATGATGTTTTATGGCAGTCCAAGGAGATTTTGTTTTCCTATTGATGTGAACTGTGTGTGATTAAGTATAGTTCAGTAGGTTATTCAAAGTATAGGAGGTTTATTTAGAATATCAATCATCAAAAACACAAATAATAATAAATGCTGGCAAGGATATGGGGGGGAAGGAATACTTATACACTGTTGGTAGGATTAGTACAATCACTATGAAAATCAGCATGGAGTTTCCTCAAAAGACTGGGAATGTAACTACTATATTATCCAACTCTACCACTCCTCAGTATTTATCCAAAAGAACTAGAATCAGCATACTGTAGTGTTACATGCATACCCATGTTAATAGCAGCATAATTTACAATAGCCAAGTTATGGAACTAGCCTAGGTGTCTGTCAGCAGACAAATGAATAAAGAAAATGTGGGATACATACAGAGTGGAATTTTACTCAGTCATAAAGAAGAATAAAATTATATCATTTACATGAATATGAATAGAACTTGGGAGGATTATGTTAAGCAAAATAAGCCAGGCTCAAAAAATCAAAGGGCCATATGTTTCCTCTCACATGTGGAAGCTAGAGAGAAAAGAAAAACAAAAGGCAGAAGGAGCTCATGAAATTATAAAGGAGACGAGTAAAGAAAGGGGATCAGGGGGAGGAAGGAAGAAAATAGAGATACTGGGGAATGAAATAATGTTATGTGCTTGTATAATGTGCCACAAAGTATATTCCACTATTATGTGTAATTATAATATGCCAATTAAAGAATTAAATGACAAAAAAGTATGACAGTTTTCATTAGCAGAGGAGAATTTCCCTTGAAATTAATGATGCTTACTCATCAAGACCTCATTTACATTGTCCCCTTCAAAATCATGTCCCCATCCATGGGCCAGAGAAGAAGGCAGCAACTTTTACCTTATAGTGTCATCTTAACCTAGAGTCATCCGCTACATTCGTATCCACCTGGACTCAGCAACAGCTTGCTTTGGGGGCTTTGTTGACTATTGGACCTATAGTTTCTCCAAAAAGAATGATTCAAGGAAGACACTGCTGCTTGCCTGCTTAGAAGCCCCTGCAACTTGGGCTTTGTTGTCTGGTTGGGTGTTGAGGATATGGCTGAGTTAGATTGGCTTCTGAGACAGCATCTCTGTGTGGGCCACACTACAAAGGTGGAAGGACTGTAGTTCTCCCAGACCAGGAATACCTTCTGAGTAAAAATGTTGCTGATGTTAGATGAACTATTATGTAATTGTGAAGCTGAAAGAAACCTTTCTAGACTATAATTAATAAAAATAATTTGAATAGCCATGAGAGAGGAAAGACAAAATTGTACTTCTGTACTCTCTACTGAAATAAAGAAACAAAATTGTTGTCATAGAAAAGGAGGTGATCAATGTTGGAAAAAGTCTGTGTATCAGACAGTTAATAAATAATAAACCTTGCTATATTTTTCCTGGATATTGTAAGGTTTGTAGTATAACTTAATATTTTAAATTGTAATTTTTAAAAAATTCTGTCTTGTTCACATTTAATTTTGCACTTAATTTATTCACCTGTACTTTCCAAATTATACAAGCTTTAGGTCACATAAAACCTAGATTTATTCCTGTCACTAGCAAATCTAGACCTTTTCTTGGATTATTTTCTTAAACAAGAGATGGATTATATTGATTGCCCTCTTGTAATAATACTGGTGATATTTCCAAGAAAATTATTCAGGAAGAATTTGTGACTTGTACTAGTTTTTTCCTTTGGAAATCTACTAGCCTACTTAGAAAACACCCTTCTGATTTTACCCTCATTAACAACATGTTCTGATCAGTTGATACAACTCCATTTAGGTTAATGTAGTTAGTAAATACTACAACAGATTGACGAGTAGGCTTTTTTAGCTACACAGGAAAAGCACAAAATATCTATCAAAAAGGTATATATCCTGTGTATATTCATTTTTCCTTGTGATTTATAAACCATAGTTTAATTTCAAAAATTTACTTTGTAGTGATGTATAAATGTATAAAGAACTAAGCAAACTCTTACCACTTGGAGACAATCACTATCATGTGAAGGCTGGCATAGTTTAAAAATATATGGTATAGAGTTCTCTTAGTTCTAAACTTGTTAGTAACTTGATAAAAGACTTTGAGTACATTATTTGCACACTAAGGTTCTTTATCCTCATCTGGAAAGAGAGCTAATTTATTGAAGGGTTGTTGTGATGATGTGTTTGTAATTTCAAACTAGTTAGTTACAAAGTAGTTTGTAAATCAGGAATTGCCATATAAATAAAAATTTTTATGATTGTCCTTTAATTTAAAAAAGTATACAGAAATAAGTGTTTTACCTTTTTCCCCTTCTTTCTTCCTAATACATTTACAGCTTGAAAACTTGGGATAAAAATGACTAAATCCTTCAATGTAAAAGAATAAACCTAGTGACAAATGATGGAATAAATACTTTTCCAGTGAATTTGAGACTCAACCACAGAAACCATTAAGGTACTCATCACAGAAAAATTGAGGTACTCAAAACAAATGCGTTCCTCAAAAGTTTCTGGCTCCACAACAAAATGCCCAGACAAAACAGTGCATTACAGGCATTTAAGCACAATTTTCAACAAAATTAATTTAAGAACAAAATGTTGGATGCTATTCCAGAAGAAAACATTCTGAAGGTAAACATTTAAATATTAATGAATGAGTGACTTATGTATAATTTTGAAAATGTGAAGTAAATAGATATTTAGAAAGTTATAAAGGTTAAGAATATTTGAATTCAGTCCCCTGGTATGTTGCTTGATTAGCATAAATATCCAGTTCCACTGGAGGGGATGAATATTAGTTTCTAAAATATTTTCTTAGCATGTAGCTGCTTTTTTCATAACTGCTTTAGAGTTTCCTAGTGAATACTAGGTTTCATTGATTATTGATTTAGGATAACAGTTTATTCTTTACTTTCAGAAATTATCCAACTTTTTGTATGTCATTCTTACATATTTTCCCCCAATAGAGAACAGAAACATTTTTCTGTAAAGGGCCAAATAATAAGTATTTGTGGCTTTATGGGCCATACTATCTCTGTTGCAATTATACAACTATGCTACTCAACTCTGGCCACTCTAACTTGGAGCAGCCATAGACAATGTGTAAATGAATGGGCATGGCAGTGTTCCAGTATAAATAAGTGTAAAGAAACATACAGCAGGTTAGATTTGGAGTATAGGCCATTTTTTACTGATTTCTGCTTCATCATCTGGTCCTATTCTACCTTTCCAGCCTCATATTCCACATTCCACTAATTCTTCAATGTGCTGGTCATTCCAAACTCTGCACAGTTCTCCAAACATGGCATGCATTCTAATTCCTGCTTTGGTTTATATCTTCTCTATACCTGTACCTCAGCTTCACATTCTCTTTATTCACAGTATTCTACTTGTTTTAATAAATGTCTTCTATATAGTATGTGTGCTGGTTATTTGTCCCTGTCTCACCCCTGGCCCAATGGATTCTCCATATCTTCTTCTCGTACCCTAAAAGGCTGAATCATCTAGATTGTGCCTCATCCTGGGATCCCTTACTTGCTGGCTTCTGCTAAAGATCACCCAATGGGAATCATGGGAGGACATCAAAGGGTGGGTGGAGATGCTGTGTTTTCCCATTTTTCTCTCTACTTAAATGTACTGATAGAAGGAGCTACATGACATAGTCTGTCCAGTAGTCTGGCTTTCAAAGATTTGATAATTTTATTTCTTTCCCTTATTCTTTCAGCCTGGGAATGGTAATAGTTTCATACTAATGTTAGCCTTTGGGTACTTAAGTACCCCATGTTTGTTTTGTCCATATGTCTGAAAAAGCAGTCTATTAAGTAAGTCATCAGGGTAAATTCCACTTTTCTTTTTTCTCTGGAGACCAATATAGCATGTGACCAATATACCATGTCTTATAGTGATTTTCAACTTTATGTTTCCTTGAACAAAAGAATGATATGACATAATCACCTTAGTAACAGTGGCTCCCTATAACATAATCTTCAACAGGAGTCATATTAGAATTGTGGTTAGGAGGTGGAGAAGGGGTTAAGTGTACCTTTTTTCAAAAAAGGCTCCTATCAGGTGACCTTCACAAAACTCATCCTGACAAATAAAATTGTCTCCCACCCTTGAAAAATGGTATCTTACATTGTATTCTTAGTTTGATCTGCAAAAACGCCAAAAAGATTTCTATCTAAGGGCCTTTATACTTGCTATTCTCTCTGTCCCCACTTAACCACCCACCTAAAATAATAATCTCTGTTCTTTTTGTCCTCCTATCTGTTTTTTCAATATGTGAATTCCTAATGTTCTATTATATTTTATTTACTACGTAAATCCCTTTTTAGATTATAAAATAAGTGGAGGCTGATATCTTTTTGGTTTTGTTCACTTTACTTCCTTAGAAGCTATATTTAGCACACAGTAGGTACCCAATAAATACTTTTGGAATGAATGAATGTGTCTGGTTCACCACCTCACACGTGAACTCATGAGAGAAAGGAATTGTTTTACTCACACATCTATCACAGGATCTGGCACATGATGCTTATTGAAAGAATGAACAAATGAATGAGTGGATAAATGCCATATAAATAATTCTCTTCTTGATTGTCTCTGTGTGCATCCTGATTTATCCTATTATAGTATACTATTGATGGTTTTAATTTGGGTAAGTAATTATACTGAAACTTTCAGTAGTTTTTTTATATGTCTATGTCTTACACATTTACTTATAAAGACCTAGAATCGTAACATAGAAGGTAAAAGTATGATGAGGAAATAGGAAGATTTTGTCTAATGTTATGTTTTTATTTTTCAAAAGGAAGCCTCATGTCAGTTATAGTTTAAGGAAAAAATGATTCTCTAAGAATAATTTCTGCAGTTACTGAAAGCATGAAATATTGTTGTGAACATGCACAGAAAACTACTTCTTTGAAGTGTTGGATAGGTATAATACTTCAAAAATATGTGGGGGTCATAGTATTTGGACAAGTTTTTAATATTGATAGGAATACCTAAGGAATCTTGAAGAAGAAAAATTTGCAAAGGGAAAATATGGTTTATTAGAATTTTCTTAAGTTCTTGATTAGGTTTGGCATTGATTTGTGTGAGTTAAGTATTTGGTTATTTGTGGTAGTATCCTTCTGATTCATAGTGTTAAAACTGGAAAGAAATTTGCAGGTAATCTATCCTCTTTGAGTTGTGTGAGGAAATGGGGCAAATACTTAAAATAGACTTAATTAAAATTATGAAACTTGTTAGCAGAAATGAATGTAGAATCTGAATCTCCTTATTGTAAATCTAGTGTTTAAATGGGACAAAGCTCATCCCAATATAAATTAAATCATATAAAATACTCTGAAAGAACAATAAGAATACTTTACTGATAAGAATAACCACACTATAATTAATCTGTTTTCTAAATTAGCATTTAAAAGTGGGAGAGTTTTGTGGAGTGTTTCTGGAGCTTGATCTTACTTAAAATGAAGAGATAAACAAGTAGAGATCCAAAACATATTTTTTCCATTATTTTAATTAAATAAATACTACTTAACTTAAATTATGAGATAACCTAATATATGGAAAAGTACAGAGAATTTAATACATATCCATATGCCCATGTCAGAGGTAAATTTGAAGCCCCCATACATTTGCTTCTCTAGAGATAACTACTGTAGTATCTTTTATGTCTATGATTTTTATAGTTTTATAAAGTACATTTGATTCCAATAATTTATTTTTTGATTTATGTATTATAGAACTTCACAGCTTGCATTTTCACCCAGTATTGTTTTTGAGATTTAGCCATGGTGTTTCTTCATTGCTTTAACTTCCATCTCTTGTTAGTCCTTTTCCTCTGAAATGAAAGTCTTATTTTTGCTGCTCCCTGAAGTATTTCAAAGAATTACAGTTTTAATGATAGTGCCTAAGGTAGTTAGAGTGTTGGTCCCTAAGATGCCTGTCCTAATTTCCAAAGCCTCTGAATATTAGCTTATGTGGTGAAAGGGACTTGGATCATATGGTTAAATGAAGGATCTCAGAGGAAAGATGATCTTGGATTTTCTGGGTGGGCCTGACATAATTACAAGGGAAGCAGGAAGGTCAAAGTCAGAAGGTCAGAGAGGGAGAGATTGCCAGATACTATCTGCCAGCTTTGAGATGGAGGAAGGAGTCTGAAGTCAAAGAATGCAGTGTCCAGAAGCTTTCAAAAGAAAGACAGACTTGCCTGACCCATTTTGACTTACACCACACTGTCACATTCTTAGATGAATTTCTTTTGGTTGCTCTTTCCCAGAAATTAACAAATGAACTTTTGTGTATTATTATTTCTGACTGGAAACATCCCTATCACTGAAACCCTGACCTGTATATCTGGGGAATGGAATATGCTGAGTGGTTTAAGTGACTTATAGGTCACCCCTGGATCTAGGCGTGGGGAGAAAGCTCATCCAAATCTAAGAATGGAATAGATCTGGTTTCCAATAGAGATTTCCTACAGGAAAACCTGGATCTTATTAAGATAAATGTAAGTAGACCTCAAAATATCAAATGCCTACTACCAGTACTAAGTAGATAGTTATTGAAAGAATAAGCAATGTAACTTGGTAAAAATTTATGAAGATAAGCATGGATTAGGCTTTGCATTTTATAGATAAACAGTTTGGTAAAGAGGTTGAATAATTTGCTCAAGGGGAAGGAAATGGGGAAACTTTCAGTGTTGTAGGATGAATAAGCCTAGAGATCTAATTAATATATTGCTGGAGGGCTGTAGTTAATATTAGTGTATTATATGTTGAAAAACTGCAGAGAGTATATCTTAGGTGCTCTTACCATATACAAAAAGGTAATTATGGAAGGTGATGGATATGTTAATTTGCTTATCTGTACTAATTATTTCACATTTTCCAATACCATATATGTGCATATCTTATTGTACACCCTAAATACATATGATAAAAACAAATTTTAAAACCAATTTTCTTGAAATTACAAAATATTAGTTAGTTGAAGAACTGGGACTAGAATGCATGACTTCTGATTATAATTCGATGTTTTTCCGTTAAGCTGTCATGCTTGTTATTATTAATAATATACTTACTATTATAATGCAGTAGACTTGTCTGGGGATTTAACTATTATAGAGAACACAGTCTATGGAAAAAATCTTCAGATGGCCCACCATTGTCATTTGTATGAACTTGACATGTAATCTCTTTCTAAATAAGAAAGGGCTTGGATTTTTTCTTCGACATTGTTTCAGAAATATCATTCTTTTTTAAAAACTGTCTTCTTTATCACTGTTAATTGAACTATAAGAGGTTGATGTGGGAAGTTATTTAAATATCAGCTTCTTTGTTACATTTATTTGCATTTCCAACATTTATTTTTTTCCCTTTATTTCAATGTGGTTTAGCTGTTCTTGATTCAGCTCTTACACCTGGACCATATTATTCAAAGAGTTTTCTTATGAGAGATGGGAAAAATATTCTGTCTTGTGTGTTTAATGAAATTCTCAAAGGATTCTTTGCAAAGCCTATGCCAACAAAACAAAAATGCAGACCATAATTTCATGGCAATAGAAATTCCATTTGTTTAGTATTTGAAACATTTTGTTTGCTTTTAGTTCAGATATTAAAGTTGTTTATTTGTTTAGCTAATCTGGAGACCCTCCTGTGTGCCAAGCACTGCACTGGGTGCAAGGGATACACCCTTGAATTCTTAATAAAATGAAATTCATTTTATTAAGAATTTCATTCAATAAAATGAAATTCCTCATTTTATTGTAATCCTTTTTTAAAATCATAAGTTCTTCCCTCTATTTTAAGTGTTTTTAATGACCTTTTAGTGAAAGGTAAATATAAGTGGTAAATGGCTCCTTCTCTCCTAGAATTTCTAATCTCATATAGAAAGACAGATACATAAATGTTACACTGTGGTATGACAGAGGTACAAGTAGGGTGCTACACATGTAGATAAGAAGGGTGGGCCAGATCAGAGAAAGACTTTCAAAGGAGATCATCACTTATATTACCTTTGATATTTAAGAACCCATAAGAGCCAACTCAGCCAAAGTGTTGGTAGGGCAAGAGGTGGGGAAGATGCATTTTAAGGTGAGGGGGCAGCATATGCAAAGGCATGAAGCTATGAGAAAGTCTGACTTGTTCAGGGAGCTACAAGTAGTATATAATTACCAGAGTGTAGAGTTAGTAAGTGAAGGGGTTGGGGATAGGGATTCTGAAGTTATGGCAGGAATGGCCTGAGATATAAGCAAGAGGCTTGGTGAAAAATAAGGCTATAGATCCTAAAGGAGGCTGGAGACCTTGAAGTCCTACATGTTTTGTAAAAGGGCTTGACTTTATTTTCTGAAACTGGCCTTAATTCTGAAATCATACTTGGTTTCCAATGTTTAGTGTGCTTCATCATTTACCAGCCTTATGACATAAGTAAGCTGCTCAAACTATTTGAGCTTCCGGTTTTTAAAAATCTGCAATGGGGAGGTGAATTCCTGCTTTGAAAGGCTGTTGTGGAAATGAAACGATAAAACAAATACACAGTGCCTGACACAGTAGGTGATCAAGAAATAGTAATTGTCATATTAATTATTTTAATATCTTGAATGTTTATTTTTCCAGTTTAAGCATTTTTAAAAACCCTGTTACTGAATATAACATATACAGAAAAGTTCACGAAACCAAATCGTATACCACAATAAAGCACCAAAGTGAACACTTCCCATGTTAAGAAGCAAAATGTTGTCATCACCTCTGAAGCCCCATTGAACCTCTTCCCATTAACTGCCTCTTACCTAAAAGCAATTACTACTCTGACTTTTAATGTAATAAATTAGTTATGCCTGCTTTTGAATTTTATATAAATAGTATCATATGGTATATCATTTTTTAAATGTATGGTTATCACTCAACAATATTTGTAGGATTCATCTATGTTATTGCATGTAGCTATTGTTCATTCATTCGTGCTGCTATGTAGATATTTGGTTGTGCAAATATTCCACAATTTAGAATTTCATTTTATTGTTGATGGGCATTTGGGATAGTTGAAGAGTTTTTTGCCATTATGAATAATAAACATAATGAATATGAACTTTCTTGTATATATTTCTTGTGCATATGCATGCATTTCTCTTTGGTCTATCTGTAGAAATAAAACTGTCACATTACAGAGCTAATACAGTGGTTATTGTCAAAGGATTTTCCAAGGATTGTATCAGTTCACACTCCAACAAGGAGTGTAGGATAGTCATGGTTTCTCTGCATTCTTATCAACACTTAGTATTTTCTTTTTATTGTAGCTTCCCTCAGTAAGTTTAGTGTTATCTCACTTCTCTGCCTGGCGACAAGTGTTGTTGAGCACCATTTCATATACCTACTGGCCATTTAGATATCTTCTTTTTCAAAGTCTGTTTCAGTCTCTTGCTTTTTTTCCTATTGCATTACGTCTTTTTCTTATTGATTTATGGGAATTTTTTGAAGATAGTTGTTCTAGGTACAAGTTCTCTGTTAACATTTATTGCAGATATTTTTCCTCATACTCCATGATCTGCTTTTTCACTGGTGGCTTTTGATGAAGGGAAATTCTTCATTTTATTGTAGTCTTTAAAAAAATCATAAGTCCTTCCCTCTATTTTAACTGCTTTTAATGACCTTTTAATGAAAGCAACTTCAGAATTCTTCAGTTTTATTCATGATTGAGGGGATTTGGAGATTTCTGGTCTTTTATTCTAATTAACTAGTCCTCTTAAATGTGTAGCTTTGTTTTGGTTCTAACCCTAAACCTGGGGTGGGGCGGGAGTGCTTGCTAGAATCTCTTTCTTTAAGGTCATCAGACTCCATTTTTTGTTTTCCCAGCTCTAAGACTGTTAAAATCTCTGCTCACTCCTTGTAAATGACCTTTCTGTAGTTGGCAGATATCTTAAGGGAGAATGCACCCCCAAATCAGGCTTCATCTTGAACTTCCATGCTCTCCCAGATGAGGTTTATATAACTCCTCACTGCTTTGATATGTCTGATGCCTATGCAGGGGATTTTAAACAGTTTTTTTTATCCAGCTATTCTACTTCTTAGCTGGGAGTTAGTTGATGTGAACCACCTGTTCTGCCATGTACTGAAAGTGGAACTCTGATAGTCTGATAGAAGAGTGGATAATTTTTGTGCCATTACATTGGGAATTATTAAGTTATTTAAGAAGCAGCATCTTGTTGTCTTGTAAGAAGCCCTATCCAAGTTCATGTCTTTACTCTGTGCAGGGCATCCATATATGACTGTCATAGTCTTTGTCAGCAGTGGGGCACTGACTCAAGTGAGGAAACTTTAGAGTTGGAGTGATTCTGGTGTATATTTGTTAAAATATAAAATTTAGGTGAAGTAATACTTTTTAAAAAAATATTTATGTTTTGAAAAACAGGAGAACTTCTGAGACTGATTAGAGGCATTGTTCATAGGTATAGTGGAAACTATGACCAGAACAAGAATGTTTTCAAATGTGTTTCTATCAGGCCAACATCTGTTTCTGAACAACAACTAAACAAACTTCCCAGATGCTTGTTAAAATTGTAGATGTTGAGATGAGTTATTATCCTAAAGTAATGAATGAAATTTAAATAGTATAAATTAAAACATTTTCTTATCTTGTTTAATTTACTATTTGTATAGTTATGGAGCAACTGTCTTTCTGTATTTCACTTCTTGAATTAAAATATTTAAGTCCTTTTGAAAATGTGGAAATAGTTTTTCAAAGATAGGATGCATTTGCTAAAATTCAGTGACCATGTCAGATAAAAATGCTCACTATAATAGAAATAGATGGGTGCTTCTTCAACATGGGATAATAATATATCTGAAGTAGCCCAAAGCCAGTGTCTCACTTAAGTGGGTATCACTAAAGGCATTCTCACTATCAGTACCATTCCTCTTCAGTATTATTATTAAATGCTGTTCTGGAACTGCTGGTCTATGTGGTTCACTTAATTACTTCATCTTTTTTTTTTTAATTTAAATAACAACATTTTATTCTGTTCCTCTTGTGTATAAAATACTAGGAAACAGTTAAATCAAGGATTTGAAAGATGGTTGCTTAATATAGTTTTAAGCTATAAAAGTCAATTATTTTTATGGAGGCATCTAACCTGACATAGCTTCAATCGCAGTTCAACAGACATGGCAGGTAACACATCCTGTGTTCCTTTTACTTGGTATCAGTTTATTTCATTCAATTCTGTTCCTTCTAATTTATTTTATGTTACTTTCCTTCCTTTTTCCCATCCTCTTTCTGCTTTTCATACAGGCTACTGCAGTCATATCCCAATTGGTCTCTCTCCTTGGTCTATGGGATAATAGACAGATGAAGCGATATGGACTAGTGATAGCTTCTAAAATGTTTTAAGAACTGGTAACAAGGTATGAACTCTAGTGCAAGGTATTTAGGTTCTTTCACTAGTCACAATCCTTAGCCATACTAACCTGCCTGCCATTTTTCATTCCAAAATGCTTCTCTATTTTATTACTTAAAACCCAAACCTGTTTTTTATATTTTAATGACATGTTTGTCTCTTCAGAAAAATATGAAACACTTCATGTATTTGTGTGTCATCTGGTGCAGAGCCTATGCTTATCTTCTCTGTATCATTTGGTGTCACGAGCCATCCATGGGCTGTGTGTGTGAGCTATGCACATTTGAATGTATGAGAAGACTGGTCTGGCATTGTGCGACAAAAATGTGCCTTTCCTTTCTCTCAGCCTGTGATCTCACACAGCAACTGAGATGGGTGTGACTTGCCAAGATGTCAATCAATCTGCTGACCACAAAACATCACCAAGCAAGACTCCACCTTTTGAAACCCTACCCCTTGCCTTATTTGGGTGGAATATTCTATTGAATGTCTTCTCCCCAATAAATAGTGGAGTTTCGGGTGTGCTCGCTCTCTTGCTCTTTCCAGCACTGCCCAGCATGGAGCTGACCTTTAGGGTCACTGAGCCCTCCTGCCTTTGATCTTAGAAATTCATGTTCATGTGCTACAGGTTTCTTCACCATTTTCTTAGTTATTGATACAGCCAGCTCCTTTGAACCCAGCTCATCTTGCCAGCCTGGCCAGCTGGTGACAATTTGAGTTTAGATGTGTGCCATAAAGAAAGCACTGCTTCAAATATTTATTGAGAATCTACTCTATGTCAAGCATTTTTTTTTTCAAATGCTGGAAACAAAGTACTAAACAGAATAACAAAAAAGTCATTGTAGTCTCTTATAGAATATGATATATATTTGAACCAGAAATCCATTTTGGTGCTGTTTTTTCCATAGACATGATTCACAGGTCTGGTAATCAAAGGGATGGTAACAGGACATCTCTCATTATTAAGCCAAATAACACAGAATTTTTGCTTCTCACAACCACAGTGTTGGGCTTTGTTGATTTGAAGATTAGAGATCTTACTTTCTGTCATAGCCTGTGATGTAAATAATTTTTTAAAAAAGCAGAGGCTGAGACAAAATCTTATTTGCAAGTAATTTGAGAATTGTATATGATTGTGCGAAGTAAGGAATAGAGGGATATTAAATAGGGAACAAGATATACTACTCAATAACTTGGCTCTGTGATGACTGAGGCATAAATTCATAATCATTCAGCACCTGTAAGAACTGACTCATTGGCATTAACTCCCTGTACTTACCAGTTCTGCAAGTGTGAGAGTTGAGCTGGTTTTCCATGATATTCCCTCCATGGAATCAGAGAGACCCAATGGCAGGACACCAGAAGCACGTGGAACATGTCTGAGGTAATGCTGTCAGGCTAACTACATACACAAGGCTGGTGGTTGAAATCTGGCAGAACTGCTTACTTCAGCCATGTCTGATGTAAAAGATAATGGCTGAGAGAATTTCAAGTGGCACACAAGAAGTATATGATACAATTCCCAAGGAAGGAATGATTCTACAGATCTACCAGTTGGCAGTTCTTTGTGTCACTGAACAATAAACAAGTGGGTTAGTATATTGCCAGAGGCAATTCAACTCCAATTAATAATGGAAATTTGCATTTTTCTACATCATGAGAAAGAAGAGATCATTATGATATCCAGGAGATTGGTGGGGGGTGTCATAAGTAAATGTTAATGGGAAACCATTACAGTAACCCAATAAAGGGAAATATAATGAGGATTCAGATTCCCTAGGAATGAAGGATGAATCTAGCTAAAGTGATAATAAAGGAAACATGGAATAGGTGTAGAAGAAGGAATTATAAATATCAATTATGTTTTCATGATCAATTTTAGGGTAAGGAAAAGCTGGCTACGAGGTAATCTGACATAAAGACTAGTTGGGAGCATGGTGGTGATGGGTGCTATTAAATTTTTCCTAAAGAGGTAAGGAGCTAGAATTAACTCAGTGCAATACAAATCCCTGGGTTATGCAGATATCTATGCAGGTGTTTAAAATTGCCTCCATAAAATGCCAAGTCAAATAATTAAAATTTGTTTTAAAAATATGCCACATATGTTTAGAGGCAAGGGAAGGTGTCCCAAAATCAAAAGATACTCATAAGTATCTCAAAAGCTTGATGCTCACCAATTGTATTTTAATCTGAAGCAGCTTATGAATAGATATAATAAATAAAGGAAGTTAAAGCAAATGAGATGATCTTGCTTTACATACAAAGCCATATGTATGGTTTTGTGGTTAGGATAATAGGGAAGGAAGTGGTTTACTTGGGACGCTCTTTTAGTAGAAACCCTTTTGACTAGCATTGACTGGCAATTGGAAACCCTATTGATAGCTCCTCTCTACCTATTTGTAGGAAGACACTGGTGCCTGGAAGTTGCTGTTGGGCTTTAAAAATAAATAAACATGGGCTATAGACAGTGGACAGTAGGCAGGGTAAGCTTAACTTAATTTTGCCAGTTTTTCCCTTAGCCTGACTTAAACTGTTAACCCAAGGCCCGAAATTACATGGGGATTATATATCCCTTTATGCAATATACAATTTGTAACTTCCTTGGTCACCAAAAGGTTAGGAACAAATACCATTATGGGTTTGCCATTGAGAAGTTTGGCTGATAGCTATTACATTTTACTATAGCTTCCAAATCACCAATAAAATGTGTTTCCATGGGGCTAGGGCTGGGGCTCAGTGGTAGAGCACTTGCCAAGCAGGTGTGAGGCACTGGGTTTGATCCTCAGCATCACATAAAAATAAATAAATAAAATAAAGATATTGTGTCCATCTACAACTGAAGATATTTTTTAAAAATGAATTTCCTTATGGGTCACTGCCTTAAGCTTCACAGGTTTCTTTATTCTAAATGCCCACTTCAGTCATCTGATAAAACTGCATATGGAATTCTTCAAGAAGAATTACACACACATGCACTCAAAAAGACATCACCAAAAAAAAATATTTTTTTTTTCATTAAATTGGCCTGGAACACACACACACACACACACACACACACACACACACACCTACACACACACACATTTTTCATTAAATTGGCCTGCATTTTCTTCCAGGAGCACACCATTTCACAGTTTACTATTTATTTTTCATATCATTGTCTATTTAAATTTAGACCCACACTTTATATTCCAGAGCAAGTTCCTTACTAAATCCTTTATCAACTCTTGTTAATTGCATTTCAAGAAAACATTAAAAAATGTGAAAAACTTTCCTCTAGAATAACCATTTTATACCACATTTTGAAAGTTGTCCGAAGAATCAAACATTTGGAAGTTATGAGTAGAAAGAGGGGAAAAAAAGAAAGCACACTTACCTTATTTGTAGCAGTGGCACTGGATCCAGGGACCGCAGGCACATTTGTCACTTGAACTGAAAGCTAATTATTATCTATGAGTGTCCAGTTCCCTTCCACTTTGTAAGTTTGGAAGTGATCCTTCAAAGTTCTAAGGTAAAGATCCCCAAACAAGCCACACACACACAAAAAAAAGAGTAACTGGGAGGGTTATGGTCCCCTCCCCTATGTTCTCTGGGTTCTGTGTGGCTGTGATAATTACAAGGGTCACAGGTCACTTCAAAGTTGGTAGAGGATGTGGGTCCATCCTTGGAACAGTATAATAGTAAGATGTATTTTTGCCCCCCCCCTTTTTTTTAGTTCATCAGAAGTATGCCTTTTTTTCTTTTCTCTTTTCTGGTACTAGGGATTGAACACAGGGGCACTCAACCACTGAGGCACATCCCCTCCTTTTAAAAATTTTATCTAGAGACAAGGTGTCGCTAAGTTGCTTAGGGCTTCATTAAGTTGCTGACGCTGGCTTTGAACTCCTGATACTTCTGCCTTAGCCTGCCCAGCCATGGGGATTATAGCATGCGCCATATGCCTGGTTAAGTGTGTCTCAGTATAACAGCTTTTGAAGACGAATTTTGATATAATAAAAACAATCGATTTAATATTCTACAATTTAGAACATCTGACTAGCATGCATAAGATTCTGGTTTTGGAGAGCTCGTGCCACTCCTGTAGGTCCACGCCAGGACTCCACGCCCGCTGAGGCCATGCTGGCCGGGGTCAGGTGCTCGCTCTCTCAAGGCTGGCGCTAGCTCACCTCACCATCTCTGTATTTTAGCTCCAGCTCCTCTCTCCTGCACCGCTGCCTGTACCGCCGCCATCGCCGGGTTGTACAGCAAGGTCCGCCCCCCCAGGCTTTGCCCACCGCCGCTGGCCCTGCTGCTGCTGCTGCTGCTCAGCCTCGGACTTCTCCACGCAGGTGACTATCAACAGCCATCCTAATGTCCAATCCAGAAATGTACCACGGACTTTGTATCCCTTGGAAAGCCTGCCTTGGCAACCTGGTGTACCATTCTGCTGTGTGTAGGGCTCAGTGACCTCCTGTGCTGGAGGAACTGTTCCAACCCAGCCTCAAGCTCACATGCCTTGGGCTCAATAATGCAGATGAAGCAATCAGAAGAAACTCTGCTCACTTGTCCACTTCTAGAAATTGTAAAGCACTTGAAAGGGGGAGGCAAACACTTGGGTGATAAAGAGTGAAGGTGAAGAAGCAGTGAAGCTGGACAAAGTGGGCAGGACCATGGTGCAGCTGCAGAGAAGGCCAAGGGAGTAGGAACGGACCTGCCTGTTAGATGGACTTAGGCCAAGGTACCCCTGGCTCTGCACATTTCTGCTTCTGAAGTTTTGACCATGGGGTTGTGTGCACTTGTCCATAGGTATGTGTTCATGGAATACTGTGTGCATTCATTACCTGGGTCTTTGGTGAACATCTCTTTGTCTGCTAGAAGCTGGACAGTATTCCTTCCCACATAGGGCTCAGCTCTGACACTTGCCCTGTGCCTCCAGAGCCCTGAACTGCTGCCTGCCACTCCCTGCGGCTTTCTCCCAGAAGCCCTGAAGCATTCTTTGGCAAAACTTCATCCCTAGCAGTGCCCTGGCCAGGCCTGTGTGCCAACTTCAAGCAGGGATGGCCACAGAGCTGGCACCATCACCCTCCTGGCCAGACTGGGCCCTCCCTGAGCTGGGAGACGGACTGGCCTCTGCACAATCACCCAGCCCAAGCAATGGGACTGAGCCTCCTTATGGGTGTTCTGGAGGCTACAAGGGAAGCTGGGTAGTGGAAGTTGGGAGGAAGAGGGAGAGAATGTGAGCACAGAGCAAGTAGGGGGTGTGGGGACAGGAACTACAGGCTGCTGGGGAGGAGGCTCCCAGTGAGGGTGCTGACTTGAGGGTGTGAAGGCAGGAGGAGCTCCCGGCTTCATCCTGCTGGTAAGACTGTGGAGGGCACAACTTTCAAGTAGTGACAGCACCTTCTTTTTCTTGAGTCTAGCAGGATGCTCAACGTACTTGATGTCTTGACCATCTGCCTCCAGTCTAAGGGAGCAGTGATTTCTCCAGTTTCCAAATGACAAAAGAATCTCAGGGACTTGATGTGACTTTTCCAAGCAGCAAGAAGCAGAGCAAGTTCCATAACCCAGGCCCATCTGCCTCCAAGCCCATCCTCTGTGTGGTATTAACATCACCCTCCAGGGAAAGTTGCAGACAGGAGCTGGTCAAGGAGGGGCTGGCTCCTGTCATGTTGCCTTTAAGGCTGTTCTGTCTGGATGTTCCAGTGAGATGACAGGTGTGATCTACCAAACAATTGTCCCCAAAGGACACCCACGGGTTGGTGGGCTCTTTCAGATACTTGGACATATCTAGATTTAAGTTAA
This sequence comes from Callospermophilus lateralis, assembly GCF_048772815.1. NCBI lineage: Eukaryota > Metazoa > Chordata > Mammalia > Rodentia > Sciuridae > Callospermophilus > Callospermophilus lateralis. The sequence continues at coordinate 121,665 of NW_027513458.1, forward strand.
ATCTAGAAGTACACAGGAGCCTGTGTATATAGAACAGAGTAAGGTGCAGGGCCAAGGGTCAGTTCAAGACTAAAACCAAAGCCTAGACTAAGCCCAGGGCTGAGCTAAGGCAGGTGAAGACAAGGACAAATGCCAAGATAATGATCAGGGCAATCCCTTCCTATACACACCCAAGCCAAGCTCAGCTGACAGCTGTGACAGGCAGCAGGGCCAGGTGTGGTGGTGCTGGGTACTTGCTTCCTCCACAGGCAGGTCTGGAATCATCCTAGGCCCTGATGCTGGCTCTTGGCACATCAGTGTGTGAATGTTTAAAGAACATATATGTATTTGTTGATTTGTGGTACTAGGTATGGGTCCCAGGGGCACTCTGCCAGGATTTTTTTTTTAGCATAGGGTCTTAGGAAGTCATCCAGGCTGGCATCAAATGTGTGTTCCTCTTGCCTCAGCCCCCTGGTAGCTGGCATTGCAGGTGTGGCCATGCACCAGGCTCTATGGATGTTTAAACCCAGTGACCACACTCAGGGTGGTACATACTGCAGGGTGAGTTCTGAGGTCTCATCTGGAGTGAACTTCTGACAAGTTCTAGGAGCCTTCTAAGTCTTTAGCCCATGGGGGCTGGGGTAGTTTTTGTCTTTGGCTGGGAATGTGACTGCAGATTGTGCTCCTGACCAGGCCTGAGATGATGGGTCCAGTTTATAGATGAAAGGGACAGACCAAAAGATGGGACAAGTCCATCCCAGAACTAGAAAAAAGGACCTGACCCATGTGGCTGGAGGAATGACACTGACCTGAGAGGCACTTGTGCCCCTGCACGGAAGAAGTGGTTGTAGTGAAAGATAAATATATGCCATCTCCAGATGCAAAGGGAGCATTGGCTCTTTTGGAAAACCCAGACCACAGATGTCCCCAACTCTCTGTGATGATGGCCTTGCTCATACCTGTCAAGTGGAGAGAAGGCAATGGCCACGTCCAGCCCTGGTCAGGTGGAGTGGAGGCACCTACCAAGTGCCTTCCAGGTCAGCTGTGGCAGCCAAATGTGCAACACTTCCCTGATTCTGATGGCTTCCATTTCCCTGCTCACAGAACTCAGACACCGCCGTGGTTCAGAGGTAAAGGTCTGGAGTGCTCCTCCATGCAGGCCATCGCTTCCTCCTGCTCTGATCTTCTCCACCTTCTCCAAGGTTTCCACAGCACTGTGTGCTGTTTTGTAACAAAATGAAGAAAGGACTTAATTGCAGATAGAATGTTTTCCCAACCACCCTGAGTGTGAGTTAACAGCCAGGGTCACCTTGTCACTGTGATGATGTCACACTGACTTCACTACTAGGTCCTCTGGGAACCTGCCCCCAATCACAGATGGACTCCCAGATAGATGTGCAGGATCCACATTTTTGAAGATGGAGGATGAGACAGAGGATATGTGGAGCTCCTGTCTGTACCACTGAAGAAAGGGTCTGGGTTTTGGGAATACACTCAGGTGTATGTACCCCAAGGGTGAATGAGGGAAGTGTAGGGGGCTCAGATAGCAAAGTTCTCCGTGCACACAGGGTTGGGAGAATGGGGAATGAGATGGGAGGTCAGTCTAAGCATGTGATGACAATGTTCCCTAACCCTTAGAGGCGTATCCAGTGACTTCATGGTAGATACTCACAGAGTCCTGGAGAGAAGTAGAGTCCCATGCTTTGAAAGGGGGCCCTGGGAACTTGCACAGGACAGTGACTGCAGCCAGGGAACCTGGAGTCTGGAGCTGGGCAGGAGGGCAGATGCTGACCAGGGCCACACCTCCACTGCAAGCCCACTTGGTGCTGCACCTGGAGGACCCCAGGCAGGTGCTTCAGGACTTCTGGTAAAAGCTTAGCCTGGGAACCACTCTTTCTAAGTCTGTTTTCTTTCTCAAACTTGCCTAAAAAAGGATCTTTTGATATTGACTCTTATTAATCTGTCACTTCCCCTCTGATGAGGGACCAGATCAGACCAAAAGATGGGACAAGTCCATCTCAGTGACATGGGCCCAGACCACTTGGTGGGACAATCAATGATGTCTTCAGAAAAAGTTATTCAGAGATGGGGGGATTGTCATAATGAAGATGGGCACATGCTAACCCTACCCAAAGCGGGCATTGCCAAGGCTTAGGAAGAGGGTTCCCAAGTCCTCCATGAGGTCAAGCCAGTGGGGATCTTTGCACTTGGCTCTTTTTACCCTCAGGCTCTCGGTGCCCTTAAGGGGATCTCACCACCAATTTCTCAATAAAGAGCCCCACATCCCTCAAGACTACAGGATGGACAATACAGGGAAATGTGATGGGGCACAAATAAATTCAGAAAATTTCAAAGAAGCTCCAAATTTCTTTTTTTCTCAGTCCCTGTCATTTCCTGCCAACATCCCAGTTCCCTGAAGGCAACTGTCCCATGAACAGGATGGGAGCTTTGGCCAGGCCAAAGCCCTGGCCTAGGAGAATTCAGGGCTGGATGGATCTCCCCACAATGACTAGCAGGGTCCCTCAGATCTACACATTTGCATCTCCCAGCTTCGTTCCGGTAGATGGCAGTGCTTCTGTGGGACAGCAGAGGCAGATCAGCTTCTCCCTGGTGTCCCTGGCTTCATTCCTGAAGACGGTAGTGCCTCTATGGTAGGGTTGAGGCAGATCAGCTTCTTCCTCCATTTTGGCCAAATTGAGATTAAATCCATTTTTCCTTTCTATATTGTCTCCTCTTATTTCTGATGCTGGTGAATGCCCCAATACAGTCAGCAGAAACTCCAGATTGTTGGGCCTGAGGATGCTGACTTGTGTGGAATGGCTGCTAACCCGTGGGCTCCCAGGTATGGCCTGAACTGATGGGCAGTGAGAGGGCTGAGCCCTGATCCCTCAGTATCACCAGAGGCAGCTGGGGTGGGGGGGTGGTCAACAGGGCCCAGGAGGATAAGCCCCAGGGGAGCGTGAGGCCTTCCTCCAGACCCCAGTTCCCCCATGGCCACCCCACATGACACAGGGACCATGATCTGAAGCCTCAGAACATAGGGACACATGTCCATACACTGACCATATAATGAGCCACAAAAACACTTCAATAGCATTCAAAGAATGGCGTGAGTGTGTAGTGTAATGTGTACATATGTGGTGTGTGTGAAGTGTGTGTGAAGTGTTTGTGTGATGTGTACCTGTCCTGTGTGTGCTATGTTTGTGTTGGATGGTAGTGTGTTGTGCATGTCATGTGTTGATTGTACAGGATGGTGTGTTTTGTGGCTTGTGAGTTGTAGTACTGTGTGTTGAGTGAGTGTGTGTGACATGTGTGTTGGGTTGTGTGTGTGTTGTGTGATATGTAAGGAGGTATGCGTGAGAAGCATTCCACAATGCCCCTCACCCTGACAACCCTTACTATAATTAACCTGAAACTCCCAACCTATTTGTAACATAATTTCCTCTTTTTTTCAGAAAGTTTTTTACACAGGATATCAGACAAACATCTGCAGGGGGCATTGTGTTTGGTACTTTTCTCTTACTTAAATACCAGCTTTGCAGAAGAAGAAGAAAAATCTTGTAAAACCTCTGTCTAGTCTTTAAAAAAAAAAAATGGAACAAAAAGCACTTGTCATGGAAACCTTCAAACCCCTCCTCCCACTGGGTACAAAGTTCAAAGAATTTCCAGATTCAGGGTCCAGAGAATCTTTTAGGTGATAGCCCTCTGGACCCCGCAGTCAGTAAACCTGCTTCTTGAAAAGTCTTCAGGGGTCCAGCCTCTTCTGTCCTATATAATGGGAACCTGGCATGTGTGTGTATGCTTCCTCCCTCAATTCCAGGGTGACTGTGCCTTTGCAGGGCCAGGCCCTCAGGATCATGGAGAGCAGAGTTGTTGCCCCCTGCCCTCTGGCGGCGAATGACAATTATGGTGATGACAATGTTCCCTGTGTCCACAGGACAGCTTGTGGCAGACAAGGAACCTCTCTGAAACTTACATATAAGTCAAGGTCCTTGAGATTGAGAAATGTCAAGATAGCAGTCAGCTGGTGGTTCCAGTGCCCAGGAGGAGCGTGGCTTCCTGTGGCCTCATGGAGGACTTTGCCAATTTCCTCTGGGTTCTTGTCTCCAAATTTTGAAGAATAAAATCCACAGACAATTATGGAAGAGAAGAGTACAAGGAGCAAGATTTACTTAAGGGAGAAGGGATAAATCTTGCCATATAGGAGGGGCCCTGACAGCAGAAAAACCCACTTTGGTGTGCCAGCTTAGGAGTTTATACATGGTTCTGAATAAAGCGTGGAGCAAAAGCTATGTTAAACAGTCATCTTATCAAGGCCATAGTCTTACTTTCCACCTGGGTTCACCCCATTTTCTTCCTGTAATTTCCATCTGGGTTCACCTCCATCTTCAGATTTCCACCTCTGGGAGAAAGGAGTTGGCTAGAGATGTTAGTTCCCATAGGGGAGCCAAAAGGTCATTTACATTTGAAATATGCCTTGATGGTGCTCATTAATAGGTCTACACTTGGCCTCCTCCGGGTGTACTTCCCATGTTTGAAAAAGACTAACTAAGATATTCTTATTCCATGTTATCACTGTTCATGTTCTTGCTCAGAACTCTTTAAAAAAAAAAGATTTTGTACATATGGATTCTTTCCATTGTTCTTACCCGTATTTACCTCTACAATTTTTATTCCTCATTTTAGATTCCTGTAATTGAATTTCCCCCTGTGAAGGATATGGAAAATAGAAAAGGAGAATGACAGTCCCCAGGGAGAAAAGGAGGATGATGTGATCCTGGGGGGGAAGGAGGAAAAGGCAAACTATGGGCCCCTGGGCTGGTCCTTTCCCATTGAGTGACATTGGGTCTTCGGTGGAGGAGGCAAACAACAGGCTCTGGATTCTGGACTTTCATCCCAGTAAAAATGAGTTTCAAGCTTTTACTACTGTTTTCCTGAGTTAGATTTTAAACCTATACAACTAGTTTCCTGATTGCTCAATGGGCACCTAATTATTAAGACACATTAAACTTTTTGCTATGATTAACTCTCATTAAAACCTATTTAAAAAAAGACCCCTCATGTAACCAGTTGCCATATTCTCCACTGAAAATGAGATATTCTGCTGTTGCTTAACAAAGACTGCTTGCTAATCTGTTGAGATCTGTTCCTGTTTAGTTTATTTTGGCTTACCCCCGTGCATTTAATTTCTCCTTCCCTCTCCCCATTCAATCCCCCTTACTGGGGATTTCTTACACACCCTGTGACCTCATCATGTGTTCAATCCCCTATTCTGGGGATTTCTTGCATATTTTAGGTCCCTGTATGCTCCATCTCATTTAGTGATTTCTTGAATACCCTCCCATACTGATTTTCTGTGTGTGATCTTATGTCAGTGGTCCACTTCACCTTCATATAGCACTGGCTGCTTATTTTAAGAAGAATGTGTTTTTCTTTTCCTCTTCTCCTTTCTCTCTCTCCCTAACCTGGGGGGTGGAGAAAAAGAGTCATCTGTCCTCCATAGGAAGGAGATGTCACTTGAAGAACTGGGAAGTGACTATCTCTCCAATTGACAAGTGAATTTCAACACACCATCAGGGTGCACCTGGACCCTATGAACAGCTTCTTTAAAAGGCCCTCTGTTTTCCTTGATGGGCAGAATCACAGCCTCTGGGGCAGGAGTCCCCTGTGTTTGTCCTTTGTTAGCAAAGAAATAAAATTTCTTTGCCTTTTTCTCAAACTACATCCTCCTTTTTGGGTTGACATTGGGGACAAGGACTGAGCTCTTGGTAACAATCTTGAGCTGTGAGTCACACACACACAAACTTCTGAGGATGGGCCAACCACCAAGGAGCATTTCTCCCTCAAGACTGAGAATAGATTTTCCTACCTTAGTCTATGCATAGAATTCCTTGGCCACTGGGCACTTGCCTGGGCCCTTTGCCTGCATCTCTGATGCACTTTCAATCTTTGTTGGGTTTGGGGTCCTTTGTCAGCCTCAGGGAGGGTAGTTTCTTCCCTCCTGCTCTGAGACCACCCCAACAATGCAGCGGACATATCTTCTCCTAAGAGGAGGGTCCCCATGAACCCCAACTGGTGTGTGAAGCCCCACATTGGCTGCCAAAATCGTTAGAAATACCAAGGTGCTGCAAGAAGTAAAATGCATGCTCAAAAAGTAGGTAGTCAAGGCAAACTTTGCTTCTCGTGGAGGGCTGCTAAGGAACCTGATCAGCAAGTGTGCCTTGGTGGGCAATCAGCTGGTCTCCAACCTTAGGCAGCAACACCCTTCACTCCCATCAGAAGAGTTCGGGTTACAATCTACATGGTTGGCTAATTTTAGAATTAGGGCCACCAAAAGGGAAGGGCTGCCTAGGATCCAATAAAGGCTGAATATCAGACTGTGAAAAAGAGCCACTAGACTTTCTATTTCTCACACTCAGGGCATCTTCCTGTGGATCACCCTGCCTCATCCTCCTGGGGCTGGGGCCAGAGGCTGCCAGACCCTGTTACAGAAGGTTTAATGTGGACTCCCAGAGTGACCCTGGGGAGATGGAAGGCAGAGCTCTAACCAAGAGGAAGCTGCCAGGTAGGGCCACAGGGGGTGTCCCCTGGGGCTGGGTGACAGTCCTCTGGAACTATAGGGAGCTGACAATGGCTCACAGGGTAGGGGTAGCTAGGTTTTTCCTGCTCTCTGTTGATTGGTTAATTTGAACAATTTGGGTGGACAAAGGGGCATAGGACTGCCCCTTGTTGTCCTACACTGGGCCCTGAGGCTATTAGGGCAGAGCTCCCTGTTAGCAGGAGGAGGGAAGTGGTTGGGGACTGAACTTAACTGCTGCTCAAGGACCATACTGGCCAGCTCCAGCTGGAGTCTCAAGATTAGACCCAGACAACGAATAAACAGTCTCCCTACTCAGGCCAGGGTGCTGAGTCCATGGTGAGGGTCGGGCAGCTGACATTCAGATGCACCTGCGGCCAGAGGGGCAAGAGTCTGAGCTGGAAAGGCTCTGGGTTCCCTCAGTCACCAGTGTCCCCACCCCATGTTCCAGTCTCCCTGCAGTGCCTGCCTTGCAGCTGCATTGGGCCTTCAGGCTGGTGAGCCCCTTGTTGGAAATACCCTTTGCTGCAAGAAATCAGGCACTGCTCAAGGTACTTAGCAAGGCAAACATTACTTCTGCAGAAGGATGTGCTCTGGAACATTTCAGTGAGAAAGCACCCTGGGGTGGGCAGGCTGCCTCTTTTTATCCCCAAGGCAGCACTGCCCCTTGCTCTGATAAGAAGCCCTCAGGGCCTACCATCTATGTGATTGGCTCACTTTAAAACTGTGGAAAAGGGAAGGGCTGTAGTTAAAATGGCAGCAACTGGCTCTTACACCAGGCTAGCTAAATACTCAATTCTGGAAAATGGACCACAGGACTTTGTGTTTCCCCCACCTTCACCCCCATCCTCCCTGCCTATCAACCCCTGCACAGTCTCACTGTCCCTTTGAAGGGTAGGGCATCTTAGTGAGCACTGCTGGCCCACTGGCTGGCTGGCTGTCCTTGTAGGCATTACCCCCCTCAATTTCCAAGTTTCTGAATCTCTGCATGGGCAAAGGTAACCCTGCTTTGGGAGACTTGGCTGGAGTCACTGCCCTAGCAACCACTAGTGCCTCCTGGCGGGACAGTCCCTGTTCCCATTCCTCCCTAGTGCAGTCTCCCTGGCCAGGCAGTGCGAGCTGGCAACCTCAAACCCCATTCACAATTGGCCATGGGTAAGGCCAGTTCCTGGATGGAAATGAGTTGGCCAGGTGTGCTACGAGGCTTGGACAGCATCCCCCCTACAGGGGTGCCCTACCACTGAGCTACTTTTTATTTTGAAAGAGAGTCTCAATTAGTTACACAGGCTGGCCGGAACTTGAGATCCTCCTGCTTCACCCTCCCCTGTGGCTGGGATCAGAAGCATGGCCAGGAGGATCATGCTCAGGAGCAGAGGCATTCCATCAAGCTAGCGCCCTGTTGGGACTGAATCCTGGGGGAGGGAGCAGCAAATCATCTCTTGCTGGTGGCCCAAGATCTTTTGCATCCCAGCCTCGGGCGCGCCCGCAGAAAGCCCTCCGCGGCGTCCAGAGGGGAGCAGGGAGGTGGGTCGCCGCATGCCCGCTGCCTAGCGCCCGCTAAAGGTTCCGAAGGAAAACTCGCGCGCGCCCCCAACCGTCGAGAAGGAAACCTCGCAGGCCAGAGGACGGTTCTGGAAGGAAACCTCCTGGGCCAAGTGGGCGACGCCAAGGCAAGTTGTGGGTTTAGTTTTACTTACTATTTATTTATTACAATTTGAGATGGAAAATATGAGAATTTTAAGAGACTGTCCTGTTTTTTATTTTTAAAATATAATTTTAAAATTTTTTTTCTAATTAGTCATTCATAACAGTATTTGCTACAGCCTGTCTGCTCTAGGTACTAGTTGTCTTAGTTCATTCAGGCTTTGCCAACAAAAAACCAAACCGAGTAGCTCATAAACAACAGAAATTTATGCTCAGGGTTCTGGAGTCTGGCAGACTAGGATCAAGGCACAGCAGATCTGGAGTCTGCTCTTCCCACTGTACATCACCTGGGGGACTGGGTAGGGAGCTCACTGTGCCTGGTGTCTAAGGCATGTATGAAGGAGTCCATTCTCCTAACCTAGGCAGGTCGGGAGGCCTCCCTCCTTATAAAATCACATAAAGGTTGAGGAGTCCATTTGAATTTGGGGTCAGGCAAACATTCAGACTATAAAAGGGCAGGAGAGGGGTTCAGTTGGAGTGACACCACCCCAGGCTGGTATCAGCTGGATTTGTGCTGGAAACTCTCTCTGGCCTTTGGATATTTGATCCCATGATCCAGGCCAGAGTCAAGTGCCTGCCCAGCACACCAGTGAACCACCGTGGGCCCCTGCAGTTCCACACTTGCTTCTGGAGGCTACCTGCACCCTGCTGTGGTCTAGATAAGTGTCCATCAGAGGCCTCTGGGTTGAAGGTTGGTTCCAGTTAGTGGTGCTTTGGAGAGGTGGTGGAATCCTCAGGAGGTGGGGCCTGTTGTGAGGTGGCCAGGTCTTTGGGGACCTGGCCTTTGCTCTCTCTTTGCCTCCCAGATGCCTTGAGGTGGACAGTCCTCCTCTGCCACACACTTAAGCCATGATATGTTGTGCTGCCACAGGCCAGAGCAGCAGGGTCAAATAACCATGGACTAAAACCTTTGAAATCTTTCCTCCTTGAAAGTTGTTTCTCTCAGGTATTTTATCACAGCAATGGAAAGCTGCCTCTCATTCCTTTAACTTTCAGTAGGCTGAGCCCTAGCAAGTGTATTTTTGAACTTATTTTTTATTACTAAAAGACACTGGAAGGAATATATTTTCCATCATAACTGGTGCATAGGAATCCTGCCTGTATGTGGTATGCTCTATATTTCCATTCTGTTCAGTAGTACCTTATTTTGTTCTATTTCTCATTTTTAAAAAAATCTAATCAAAATCACTGTACTTTCTAAATCCAGTTAGGAAAGTAATGTGAAAGCCCCAGTGTGTAATGTTTATTTATGAGATGACTGACAGGACTTTCCACAGGGATAGAATCACATCTGTAATAAAAAATAAAGCTGGAGAATCAAATGATGAATTGAAGTGAGCTTGGTGTGAGCCATAGCAAAGGGATCCCTGCCACCCTTGAGATCCTTCCCCGAGTTCTCCATTGTGCTTTCAGGCTGTACATGTGGGCTCATGTGTCCATGTGTGTCTGAGGGCGTGTGTGTGTGTGTGTGTGTGTGTGTGTGTGTGTGAGTGAGGAGCATAGCCTCTGGGGGTCCCCTGGGTCATTGGAGGAGATCCTGTGGGGAACACTGAGCTGTATCCTCCCTGAAGAGCTCAGACCCAGGTAGACTGAGGCCTGGTGCCCCTCGAGGATGGGGCAGGGCTGGGAATGAGGCTGTGCATGGGAAGTGGGAGCAGCTGTAGAGACTGCAGAGAGGTGAAGGGCACAGGCAGAGACAGGAGAGGAGTAGGTGTGGTCTGCACAGGAAATGTGGGCAGCAGACATCTGCCAAGTGAGTGGACAGCCCAGCAAGCCATATGCATGTGGCTAGATGGACTGGAGGGGTAGCCAGACAGTCTCTGAGGACATGTCCCCTGCTGTTGGATTTGGTGAGTCCTAAGTCACTACTTGCTATTCAGTCATTCATTTCTCAGACTCTCACTGGCTGGATACCAAGTAGAAATCAGACAGACCAGCCCAGAGCCTGGACTGAGAGGGCAGGGTGGACCCATCCCCACCTTTATCCCACCCAAAGTGACTGTAGGTGTGTTGTCCTTCCCTGTCCAACCCTGGGCTTCCCCTGGTCCTAGTCCGTGTGGTGCTGATGTGACAGAATGCCACAGACTGGCTGCTTTATAAAGAACAGAGATTTACTCTCACGGTTCTGTAGTCTGAAGTCCAAGAACAACATGCAGCAGGTCCAACTCAGGATCTGAGGTACATTCTGGACACTGTGGTGGAGGGAGAGGAGAAGAGGTATTCACACCCCGGGACCTTTAATAGCAGCTTGGATTCCTCCCAAAGGCCCCACCTCCCAACTACACCCTCATCTACTAGTTCAGCCTTTGGTAGAAGGAGAGAGGGACCTGGGGGAGTTGAGGCCTGACTGCCCTGTGGTCAGGATCCCTCAGGCCCTGGCTCCTCCTTGCTCTCAAGACTTTTTCCTGAGTTTGGAGGAAGTGATAGGATGAAATCCAACCTCCCCCTAAACTCAGGCCAAGACTTGGAGGCTCTGGAGAGATTCCAGGAAGCTGTAGCTGTTTATTCTCCATGCCTGGGAGGTGAGGACCGATGCCTCCCTCCTCTTTTGGCACCCACACCACCAGGAGCCTTGCATGACTGGAGGCTGCCTTGCCAACTCTCCACCCTTCACCTCTGCCATTAGGGCAACAGAAAGCCTCTGTTCTGCCTCCCTGGCTTCTGTGTCTTTCCACAAGGCCCTTCCTGGCAGCTTTATGGTGGAAAAAGCCCTGGCCAGGCCTGCCTTGTTGGTTTCCACCAGAACATGTCCAAGAGCTGCTCTGCCATGGGGAGGCACAGCTCCCAGCATCCTTGCAGTATCCTGGGATCACTGGGGGCTCACAGGCTCCTACCTTAAAGGTCCCTCTGAGACCTCATAGCCTCTGTCTTAGGCCCAGGTGGTCTAATGTGGTGTCCAAGTCCTCTAGCAGCAAAACCTCTCTCAGGTGTCCATAGCAGATGGGGTCTTCCTCATGTTTCCTAAAAGAGTTTGCTTATAACCAAGATCATCATTAAATTTCAGATGGAATCCATCTACAAAGCCACCTGGGCTTGGAGTTCTCTTCAATAGCTATTTCAACTAATTTTTTTAGATATAGCCTTACTTAGATTTTTTTTTTTTTTTGGTAGGTTTCCTTAAGTTGTGTTGTTCAAGGACATAGTCCATTTCCCCTTAGGTTACTGAAATTGTACGTTTGGGTTGTTGTGAATATCTGGAGCTGGTTCTGGAGGTCAGTGTAGGCAGGCCCAAACGAGAGCACTGCTGAGGTTCCAACCAAGAATCAGCCTGAGCAAGACCTTTTGCAAGTTAATGGGACTGGGACTCCCCAGGAGAAGTCCTGCTACAGTGGGGATCAAGACCCCTCAGGAACAGCATTTGTTCTACATTTAATTTTGCTCTTCCTTTCATCTTCTGAAGGAGCAGACTCCTATCATGGGTTTTGTATCATTGTTTCTATCCTTTTTTTTTTTCCCAACACTTTTTTTTTTCTCCTAGTGGGCATTCAACCTAGAGGTGTTTTACCACTGAGCTACATCCCCAGCCCTTTTTATATTTTATTTTGAAATAGTGTCTTGCTGAGTTGCTTAGAGTCTCACTAAGTGGCTTAGGCTGGCTTTGAACTTGCTGCTATCCTCTTGCCTCAGCCTCCTGAGGTGCTGAGATTACAGGTGTGCCTGGCTTATGTAACACTTTTGATGCTTCCTTCACTGTTTTGATATGTTGGGCCTTCAGTGTCACTCAGTTGCACACACTGTTTGATTTCCTTCTGGATTCTTCTCTGAACCACAGGAATTTGAGATGTACATTGTCTTAGACATTTGGGGTATTCCCAGGTCTGAGTTCTTTAATGTGCCTCGCCACGTGTGGGCTGTTGGGCACTTGACATGTACTTAGTACAGATTTAGATACTGTTTTAGTACAAAATACACCTGGGTTTTAAAACAGTTCAGAAGAACGACCACAAGATATCTCAGAGCTGTGGTGTAGTTCAGTGGTCCAATGCTTGCCTAACAGGTGTGAGGCCCTGGGTTTGATCTCCAACACTACAAAAAAAAAAAAAAAAGAAAGAAAGAAAAATAAAAATGTTCATTACGGGTTGAAATGATAATATTTTAGATATATTTGTTATTTGTTTAAATAAAGTATGTTATTAACACTAATTTCACTTGTTTCTTTTGCTTTTTTTTAAATTTGTAGTTGTAGTTGGACAAAATGCCTTTATTTTTTTTGTTTATTTTTATGTGGTGCTAAGGATTGAACCTAGTACCTCACACATGCTAGGCAAAGGGCTATGCCAATGAGCTACAACCCCAGCCCTCTTTTTGCTTTTTAACTGGTCCACTGGCAGTGCCATTCCAATTAGGTAGCGCTTTCTAAATGTCTTACTTTACCTGCTGCAAATCTGCTTCTGTCTTGGTCTTACTCTGAAGCAGTGCTATCTTTTGAGATTTATCGGTGCTTTTTTTGTGGGTGGGGATGGGGCTGTACCATGATGGTTCAGTGAACTTGGGAAGACTGTTCATTTTTCAGTCACTTCACTTCGTGATTGTAGACATGGGGCCTGGCGAGTGGCTAATCATGTCCTTCAAGTCTCTTCTATTCTTAGTGAGTCTTTAATCCTCTTGTTCTATTCCTAAGAGAGAAGTTAGAATTTCCAGCCATGATTGGGCTTATACTCTTCCCCTTATTTAGGCCTTATTCCTTCATGAACTTTTGTCGTAGGAGATAGGGAAGCTGAAGCTCCCAACCTCCGTTCTTATGTTCCAGTAAGAGAAATTTCAAAGTCAGCCACAGGAAGTCATGCAGGAGAACTTTGTGATGAGTGGAGGTGGAGTGGAGGCCCAGTGGGAGCAGGGTGGGAGCAGAGAGCACTGCAGGGTGTGGGGGAGTGGGTGGGCTCTCATCAGTGATCCACTGGCAGTGCCATCCAGGTTTGTCACTGTCGACACTGGTCTCAGGAGCTGAGGTCCTTCGGCAACCTGTACCCCTCAAGCTTGGCTGGGGGGACCTCTGGTCCCAGTTAGTCCTCTGAAGACTGTCGCCGTGTCCTCTCTATTCTGAGGGCTTCATCTTCAAGTCAGTCCTGCACTGATGTGGGCACTGGGGTCAGAAGTTATCTTAGTGCTCCTGCGCTATCAAGAAAGTCTCCCTTCAGAAGTGCATGGAGACCCCTCTGACTGAGCTCCTAGCTTCCCCTGGCCTCAGAGAACCCATCAGGGGTCAGCCCTGTGAATTCTTCTGTGAATCCTTCTTTCTTGCTGCATCTCCCCAGTGAGTCCCCAAGGAGCTCCCTAGTCCTGTTTGCTCACTCTCAAGGCCTGTGCCTCTGATGTTTCCTACACTGTCTGCTACAAGTCACTTACTCATCTGCCTTGGCACTGACATAAAGAAAAGGAGTAACCAAGTAAACCAGTGACGTTTTGGAGATGTCATCAGAGGCAGGCATCCTAAGGACTGCTGCATCTTATTGCCACGTAACCTCTGGCTGCGCCCTGGCTGTGCTCTGCTCTGAAGGCCACTTCCTCTCACATCAACTCTGCTCTATGCTCTCAACTGCACAGTGCCTATGCCTGTCCACTCTCTTTCAGCCCTGTGACAGCATTCTGTCCAGTGTGGGTGCACCTTCAGTTCAGTTCCGACTCCAACCTGCGTCAGTGTCAGCCGCGTTACAGTTAGGGGCAACACCTCTGTTTTCAGGGGAAGGGGGGAGCTGCTGCCCCTGTAAATGACTTAATGCTCCATCAGAGGTGTTTTGTTTCAGACCAAACTCTCCAGGGCAACTTACAAGGAACCAGCCCAAGCCCCTGATCACTGACTCGCTGTTTTTAGGTGACCTAGAGTGAAGTTTGCTCATTGCAATACCGAATTCTCTGCCCAGAGGCATCCCCAGTTGCCTTTTTTTTTTTTTTAATTTTCTATTTTTTATTTTTTGAGGATGTGCTATGTGACCTCTAACTGAGCATGCCCAGCAGTGTGCCTACCTCTGCATCTGGCCATGAATCTCCTAGGGGAATATGCTCAAGTGTCCAAAGTAAAAGCCCCTTGCTTTGTTTTGGGGGGACACATTGCTTTGAGAATTATCTCCAGTGCTTTCCTAACTAACTGTGAGGAATGAGCCTCTCTTCACTCCTGGTTGTTCTTAGTACTCACATCAGCATCAGACCCAGAGGGTAAAGGACAAGGGCCCATACTTCTATCCATCTTGGGCAGAGATTTGGCGCTTCCATGAACCCCCAGGATCAAAAGTTAGCTAGAAAGGTCTAAAGATGCATCATAAAAAGTCAGCAACCAGGCAAGGTGGAGGGAACACAGAGCTTCTCTGTGCTACTGTGGAATGGCCAAAGCACAGGCTAGAACCTGAGTCTAGGTCTAAACCACCTGCATCTGAATAAGAGAAAATTATAGAGAAAGGGAAAAACGAAACTATTTGCAGCTTGGTCATACTAAGAAGACAGCTATCCTGCCTTTTCCCAACCTATGGAGCTTAGAAACTTGTAGGAAGTATCACTAATGAAGAGGAAAACTCGGAAACACACACATGTAGAATCTGCCAAGCTGGGGGCCTGCTCAGAAGACCACAGATGGATGTGTTCTCTCACTTGTGCTGTATTCTCCTGATTCAGGGGCCAGGGCTTTGGGACAGTTCCAGTTTCCCTTCTTTACCTGGGGTGCTTGCCTATAGGAAGCTGGGTGGGAGAAAATAGCTTAATGAACAGATTAGCAGAAAATGGCTGGGGACTGAGGAAAAAATATCTTTGGGGGCTTCTTAGCATTCTTTAACTTTAAATGGGCCCCCATTACAGTCAACCCCCCCCAATTTCTGTCTTTTCCTCAGTCTTGAGGGCTCTGAGTGCCGTGTCATCTGGCTGGTCAGCATTTGCTGCTGGGCTATGGTGTGAACCCCATCAAGACACCTGGGACAGAGCAGATGCTTATATCTGAACACAGAGCACTGTCACAAACTGCAGGCAAAAGGAGCCCAGGTGCAGAGGTGCCAAGGAAGCCCAATACTGCGCCTGGTGGCGGACACCTCACTTACTCTGGGCTGACACCTTTGACTCTGCCAACTTCGTCCTCTTGAGTGGCTTTCTCTGACGATGTTGCTGATCTTCCACCAGGTGATTTTGTCCCTCATTGCTGGTGGACTTGCCCGATTGGAGGGGAAGACAATGTGGAAAGATACTTTGTGTCAAACTTGAGTGACAGAGAGGGTTAAAAGTAGCAGTTCTTAGACTGAGCTTACCTGGAACCTATCATCAATTTAGCTCCATAGTCCTGTAAGGAATGCAGATGCTGTTACTCAGAGTTTTGTCCCTGTGACAAAACACCAGAGAAATTGACTTATAATTATTTAGTCTCAGAGTTCCAGAGTTTCAGTCCATGGTCACTGGCTCTGTTGACTCTGGGCCCCAGGTAGAACATCATGACTGGAAGCTCCTGGCAGAGGAAAGCTGCTGGCTTCTTGGGGGCTGGGAAGGAGAGGGAGAGGCAGGGCCTGGGGATGAGATCACCCTTTCTCTCCCTAAGCCCCTCATCCTTCCTCCCCACCTTCCAGTATTCTCCTCCAAGGTGACCCAGTAAAGGACTGATCCGTCAGCGAGGTCAGAGTTGTCTTGATCTGATCACTTCCCCCAAGCCCCACTCTGAACACTGCTGCCCTGGGGACCAAGACTTTAACACAGGACTTTGAGGGGACAGTCCAATTGCAAATCTTCTAATGCCTACAATGTACACACTCCAGATGGACCAGTACCATGTGCACGTGTAAACGCTGGTCACTCACTGTCACCAGCAACAGCACACAACAGATTTGGGTGTGAAAAGCTCAAGATTTTTGTTTTCTGTTGGTCCTGGAGATTGAAACCAGGGTCATTGTAGCACTGAGCTGCATCCCCAAACTTTTCATTTTTATTTTGAGACTGGGTCTCACTAAATTGCTGAGGTGGTCCTCAAATTCACAATCCTCCTGCCTCAGCCTCCCGAGTCGCTGGGATCACAGGCATGTGCCACCTCACCTAGCTTAAAATTTTTGTTTTTGAATCCTGCAAGATTTTCCTGCAACACCGGAGGGATTTTAAAAGGTTCGTTTTAAAGAATCTCATGTAAGCAAAGGAGTGATAGAAATAGAGCAGCAGCTGACATTTTGCAGAGAAGTCCCTGTCGTCCCTGCCATGGCTCTGGCATTGGGCCACATAGTAAAGGGTTCTCAACAGGCAGAAAGGGCCAGAGCTGCTGCCTCTATCAGAATAGCCTTCATTAGCCCACCTACCACAAAGCAAAAGATGTTTCCCTCAAACTGACTGCTACCTAAAATAGAAGGTGGCTATTTTAAAGCTTAAGTATTGAATGAGTTGTCCTTATACAAATTATTGACTTCCAGATATTTTTAAATGTATGACAGAAATGCTCCTTAACTATCTTAAAGTTACATTGCTCAAAGTCCACTGACTATGTCTTTAATATGAGATTGCTTTCTAATTAAACTCTTTTTTATCCTAGACACTTAAATTACAATAATAATTCTCAAACTTATTAGAAGATCAGATAATCCTTGATGATGTCAGTGTTTTTCTGTACCAGAAATCTGTGAACCACATGGAACAGACCCAAATGGCAGTGCCTTTCAACAGACTTCAAGAAGCTGAGTACTTGATTTATTCTTAGTAGAGGATAGCTTAGTATTTTAACTAATTTATAGATTATTTGGATGTTTTACTTCTATTGCATATATTTATAAACATTATCCCATGTATTCTTACCAAATTTATTTATTTATTTATGGTACTGGAGATTGAACTCAGGGGCACTAACCACTGAACCACACCCTCAGCCTATTTTGAACTTCATTTAGAGACAAGGTCTCACTGAGTTGCTCAGAACCTTGTTAAGTTGCTGAAACTGGCTTCGAACTTGCAATCCTCCTGCCTCAGCCTCCTGAGCCGCGGAGATTATAGGTGTCTGCCACATCGACTGGCCATCAAATTCATTTTCAAATTATTTCTTTATTACCTACTCATGAAATTTACATAGTCAATACTTTAACCTAAAACCCTAAAATCACAGTTAAAATCCTTAAGCAGGAAACCCCAGCCCCAAACAAAAATAAACATGTTCCAGTTTTGAAGAAACCTTTATTTTCTCTAAAAAAAATCTAAATTAAACCATTTGTTAGAGATTCTGCTATGTTAAGATTTTAGCCATGAGCCAAAGCACCATGTATGTAAGTACCAAGTCTATACACAGGCAGTTAGATCTGAGTCATGCTGTGATCTGCTGAAACAAGCTGAAGCCACTTGGTCATATGATTTCACTTTAGAATCCTTGTGCAAGTCTTTATCAAAGTCTTCCATGCCCAAACAGTTATTTATTTTCTTCCTTCCTTCCTTCCTTCCTTCCTTCCTTTCTTTACAGAGAGGCGATTTATTTAGGAAAGCAGATTCACATTCAAGGGTGAAGGCTAGTTAATTTGAGGATTGGTGGACAGTCCCCTTTGAGCAATGTAACTTTAAGATAGGTAAGGAGCATTTTAGTCCCCTTGAATAAGTGGAGCTTACCAGAAAAGGAGCAGGGAGGGCCCTAGAGCCAAAAGCTTCCTTTGAAACAAAAACAGATGTATAATTTAAGTGTGCAAAACCAAAGGGTGAATTTATCACTAAAACCCCCTAAACCCATAAGAACAAAAGGACAAAAGCGAGGCAGCTGTGGACATCCTAGGTGAAGTTACTCTGGGACTACAGAGTTGTAGGCACTAACTACCTGGCCTTTCAGGACTCCAAGACTTATAGGATTTTTAAAGAATCCAGGCCTGGAGGAAAACAGGCCTGGGGCTGAAGGTGAGGGCGATCTTTTAGGTACAGAGCTGCAGTCCCTCTTTCCTTCCCTGTTTCCCTCCTTTCTCCAGGTCCTTATTTCTTCTATGCTACCTCACTGTGAGACCGCTGTGTGTCACAGTCCACTGACAGCTGTCAGGACCCTGGCCTGTTAGCACCCTGGAGGGAGCATCTGTCTCTTCTCTTCAGAGTCCCAGGAATATCAAGTTAAGTTTTCAGCAGGACTGTTGTCACCAGGCATCATTTCCTCTAGCCTCTGCCAGTCCAACACTCAGGGCACATAACTCTGCTCACTCCCAGCTGGTGCCACTGTCCTGCAGCCAAACCACTGTCCCTGTCCATCCCCATGGGCCCAGACACCTCAGGGCTCCTTTAAAACCACAGCCCCCTGGGGAAGTCTGTGGCAGGGGTGCAAGTTGGTAATAAGGACATGCCCCAGCTCCGTAGCCCTGGGGACACTGGGGCTAGCCTGTGGGGGAGAGGCAGGTTCTGCCTGGTCACAAGTGCCCCTGGCTGAGGAGCTTGAGGACTATGAGAGATCCCAGGCCTGTGGTGGGACTTTCTTCCCACCCTTCAATGAGCACCACACAGGAGCCTATGGGACTCCTGTCAGGGTCAGAAGACCCAGTGCAGCATGGCAGTCTGCATGTGCCTGGGGAGGGCTGGAGAAGGGGAGAAGAGAAAGGGGAGACCCAGGCTTCCCGGGGCTGAGCACAGAGGAAACAAGGTTTAGAGACCAGGCATGGGGTCCCTATTTAGAAAGCAGCAGGCAGAGATGCCCCTGGCACCAGCAGGAACTAGATGGGAAACTGGGGCTCTCAAACTCCACAGTTACACTGTGACCCCAAATCCCTGATGCCCAGGACAGCACCCCCAATGGAATTATTCAATTCAAGGGACAAGAATCAGAAACTGAATTTGGCCAAGGCTCTTCAGGTCTCTGACTTGAACCAATGGGGGCAGAGGTCATTAGGTCCAATGAAATGGACAGTCAGTCTTGAGGGCACTGACACCCTCTCCAAACAGCTGTGCCTGCCCCTCCCCCACCCATTATGACATCAATAACATCCTGAATACAAAGGAGAGAGGGTGGGAAGAGCTCCAACAGACTACCTGGAGACACTTCTCAGACCACCAGGGGAGAGGACACAGTGAGGCATAAGACACAGTGCCCTGTTTCCATGAACAGAGAAGAACCCAAGAAACATAGAGATCAGGGCCAATGTCACATCAGAACAGGAGACATCTGAGAACACTGAGTGCTGAATTCACATGAGGAATAAGATATTAACTGGTGACAAAGGAATTTCCCCAGCAGTACTCAGACAGCTCAAGGTCTTGCAAATGAGTGCCCTATGCACAGGAGTAATCAATACCCCCCCCCCCCGGGATATTAGTGATAGAGATCTTTGCCAAGCAGTGCTCAGTATCCTTAGGACACATGGAAGGTGCATCCCCATCACAAGTTCTATTTCCTCCTCTCCCACCCTGGCCCAGGTAAGACAGACATGGGGCTGAGGGATCCTCTGCAAAACATGCCTGGGACTCTGAGCCCTGTGAGTGAGCACCCCTCTCCCAGAAGCACTCATTCACCAGGGTTCCTGCTCCTGAGCACCCTGAGCCCCCCAGTGCTCACGCTAGGGTCCTGGAGGTGAGCACCCCTCGCCCAGCAGTGCTCTGGGCAGCCCTGATCATGGAGGAGAGCCGCCCTGGCCCTTGGGAGCTCAGGCTTCCTTCCTTCCTGGGGGTGAGCACCCCTCCCTTCGGCAGTGCTGGGCCTGGCCTGCTCGCTGTGGGTGAGCGCCCCAGGCGGCCTCCAGTCCCCAGGGCACCCTGAGCCCTGCTCGTGAGCGCCCCTCGGCCTGCAGTGCTCAGTGTGCTCAGGGGTGCCTCTGGTACACATGTGGAGGCCCCCACCCCAACTGCCCAGGGTCCCAGCCCTGTTCCCTTTCCCCAGGGTCCTGCTTGGGAGGGCCCGTGGGTCCCTGGCATTCATTCTGCACTGTGTCCTGCGGGTGAGCGCCCCTCGCCCACCAGTGCCCAGTGTCCTCAGGGTCCTGTGGATGAGCCGCCTATCTTGTGGGGGACCCAGCAGGCTTCCTTGTCCTCCGGGGCTTGCAGGTGAGCGCCCCTTGCCCATGGGTCCTCAGTGTGCCCTGGCCTCTGGGGTTAGCCCCCCAGGCGCGCCACAAACCAGTGACCTCTGGGGCCCACGGGTGAGCGCCCCTCGCCTGCCTGTCCCCAGTGTGATCTGTGTCCTGAGGCTGAGCGCCCTTGGCTCAGTTCCCTCTGGGTCCTGAGGGGTGAGCGCCCCTCGCCCAGCAAGTGCCCAGTGGGTCTCCTCTGTGGCCCGTGGGTGGTGCCCCTCCCTCGCCAGTTTTTCAGTCTGCCCTGGGCCCTGTGGGGGAGTTCCCCTTGCCCGCCAGGGCCCAGTCTCCTCTGAGCCCTAATGCCACCTGGTGCCTGGGGAGTGAACTGTGTGGGTGGGGCCTTTCCCTCCTGGCCTGGGACACCTTCTTTGGCCTGAGGGCAGAAGAGTTTGTGGAGGAGGCCACCTGGGAAACTGGGAGCAAGGTGGATAGTTCCTCCTGACAAACACCTGGCTTTTGGCCTTTGGTGCGGCCCTGCAGGCAGGCTTGTGCTCAAAACCTGCGACCCCAAGAACACTGTCAGGGAATCTCAACTGCAAGGGCACCCAGGACCTGGATCCATCCCCCCTGACACACCATTTTCTGGCCTTTTGGCCCATGGGGCTGTGCTCCTGTGCATGACCGCACCCTGCGGGAACAGGTGAGTAGGACAATGGTTTAGGCTGGGAAATGCAACATAGGCTTCTTGAAAATTCCATTTTAAGGGAGCCTATTTCAAGAGGAACCTGGACAAAATTTGGTCAGAGACAGAGTCTTTTTAAGATGTGACCTGAAGAAACAGGAGTCTAGGGGCAAGGCCCCCAGGTGCTCAGGCTTCCCTCTGATCATTCAGGGTCAGAAGCAGGAGTTCTCTGAGCAGTGCAGGCACCTGGCAGCCAAGCCCTCCCTGCAGAACCTGAGCTTTGCTGTGCAGCGTTTTTATATGAGAGCTCTTTAGAGAAACAACAACAATAAGACCCCTCTGCCTCTCATAGTAGATGTTGGAGGGGAGTCTTGCGGGCTGGGGCCTCTGAACTTTTAAGTTTCCAGACTCCAGAAGGTGGGCCATCTGGGGGCTGGCTTTGGGATGGAATGAATCAAGTCACAGACATGTCCTGCCTCTGCTGAGGGGCCTTCTCCCAACATCCTCCTCTGGGGGAACTAACATGAAGGTTCTCATGGAGGGTCCTGGGTGGGCTCCTGGAGAAGGCCATGGTGAGGGAAGGGCCCCTGCTCAAGGCTCCCAATGACAACAGGAAATCCATGAAGTTGGCAGAGCTATGCAGAGTCCTTGGGAGTGGGTATGCCAGTCCTGCTGCGAGCCTTCAGTATGTTAGGACAGAAAGAAACGTGATGATCTGTGAACCCAGGCAGGAAAGCGTTTATTCTCAAAGTTCCCCACCTGCAGCTAGGGAACGCTCGTGAGAGATGCTGTGGGGAGCCCACATCAGGGGAACCTCTCACTGGAACATGGTGGGCCTTCCTCCTTTCTGGGGCCCAGATACCACTGCAGAGAGTTGTGTGTAACTAGCCTGGAGCTCCTTTAGGTTGGGGGCTGGAAGGTGGAGTGGCAGCCACGTGACCATCTGGAACCCTACAAGGTGTGGGCAGCCGCTTCAGGGGTCTTTGCTCAGCCCTACTCAAAGTGGGGACAACCAAGCTTCAGCCTCATGCACAAGAGAGACCGTGTGTGTGTGTGTGTGTGTGTGTGTGTGTGTATGTGTGTGTGTGCGCGCGCGTGCATGCCCACTAGGCTTCCTAGTTGGCATCAGTGTAGGTCTGACTTTTACAGTTTCCCCTGACACTAGGCCATTTTTGAAGGAAGGTCTCTGTTTACCAAAAAAAGAGGGTTGAGGCTGGGCACAATGGGCCAGGTACTTAGAAGGATGAGGCAGGAGGATCAAGTTTGAAGCCACCCTGGGCATCTTAGAGATACCCTGTCTCAAAATGAAAAACAAAGAGGGCTGAGGTGCAGCTCTGAAGTAGAGCACTCCTGGTTCAAGCTCCAATGCCCTCCTCACCCTGAGAAAGGAGATGAGCTGAAGGGGAAAGGGACTCATGGCAAGGTCCAAAGCAGGGTGGGCCCAGGCTGAGAGGAGCTCCTGAGCCAGGCTCTGAGAAACAACAATAAGACCTCTCTGCCTGTGTCACTGTGATGTGAACACACCATTAGTTTGGTCTTGGAGGAGTCTGGGGTTTAGAAATACTGCCCTCTGAATCATCTTAAGAAACTGAGGAAGGAAGAAGAGTGTAGTGGAGGAGGAAAAGGTACCTGGGCCCCTCTGTACCCAGGCACCCCCAGCTGGTGCTGCTGTCCTGCAGCAAAACCACTGTCCCTGTTCATCCCCAGGGGCCCAGACACCTCAGGGCTCCTTTAAAACCACAGCCCCCTGGGGAAGTCTGTGGCAGGGGTGCAAGTTGGTAATAAGGAAATGCCCCAGCTCCGTAGCCCTGGGGACACTGGGGCTAGCCTGTGGGGAAGAGGCAGGTTCTGCCTGGTCACAAGTGCCCCTGGCTGAGGAGCTTGAGGACTATGAGAGATTCCAGGCCTGTGGTGGGACTTTCTTCCCACCCTTCAATGAGCACCACACAGGAGCCTATGGGACTCCTGTCAGGACCCAGTGCAGCATGGCAGTCTGCATGTGCCTGGGGAGGGCTGGAGAAGGGGAGAAGAGAAAGGGGAGACCCAGGCTTCCCGGGGCTGAGCACAGAGGAAACAAGGTTTAGAGACCAGGCATGGGGTCCCTATTTAGAAAGCAGCAGGCAGAGATGCCCCTGGCACCAGCAGGAACTAGATGGGAAACTGGGGCTCTCAAACTCCACAGTTACACTGTGACCCCAAATCCCTGATGCTCAGGAAAGGACCCCAATTGAATCATTGCATTCAAGGGATAAGAATCAGAAATGGAATTTGACCAAGGCTCTTCAGGTCTCTGACTTGAACCAGTGGGGCAGAGGTCATTAGGTCCAACAAAAGGTTAGACTAGAGGACAGTCAGTCTTCAGGGCATGGCACCCTCTCCAAACAGCTGTGTCGGACCCTCCCCCACCCATTATGACATCAATAACATGCTGGATACGAAGCAGAGAGGGTGGGCAGAGCTCCAACACACTACCTGGAGACATTTCTAAGACCACCAGGGGAGAGGACACAAGAGGAAAAGGAAGAGGGCCCTGATTACATGAACAGAGAAGAACCCAAGAAACCTAGAGATCAGGACCAATGTCACATCAGAACAGGAAACATCTGAGAACACGGAGTGCTGAATTCACATGAGGAATAAGAAATTATCTGCTGACAAAAGACTTTGCCAAATGGTACTCAGTCCACTGAGGGTCCTGCAAATGAGTGCACATGCACAGGAGTACAAAATCACCCAGGGATATTAGTGATAGAGTCCCTTGACAAGCAGTGTTCAGTATCCATGGAACACATGGGGGGTGCATATCCATCACAAGTGCTATTTACTCATTTCCCAGCCTGGAACAGATAAGAGAGACTTGGAAACAAGGGATCCTCTGGCAAAGGTGCCCGGACTCTCAGCCCTGTGGGCGAGCGCCCCTCTCCCACCTGAGCTCATTCTCCAGGGTTCCTGCGGGGGGGCACCCTCAGCCCCCCAGCGCTCAGGCTGCTCTGGGTCCTGTGGGTGAGCACCCCTCACCCGGCAGTGCTCAGGCAGCCCTGAGTGGGTGGCAGGGAGCAGCCCTGGCCCGCGGGGGCTCAGGCTTCCCTAGTTGCTGGGGGTGAGCGCCCCTCCCTGAGGCAGTGCTGGGCCTGGCCTGGTGGCTGTGGGGGAGCGCCCCCAGGCGGCCTCAGGTCCCCAGTGTGCTCTGGGCCCTGCTGGTGAGCGCCCCTCGCCCTGCAGTGCTCAGTGTGCTCTTGGGGGTGCTGCGGGTGCGAGGTCCCCACCCCCGGTCCCAGCCCTGTTCCCTCTCCCCAAGATCCTGCTTGGGGAGGGCTCCTGGGACACTAGCATTGCTGCGGCACTGCGGCCTTTGGGTGAGCGCCCCTCGCCCATCAGCGCCCAGTGTCCTCAGGGTCCTGTGGGCAGGCAAGCGCCTGTGTTGCGGGGGTGGGGGTGGGGGTGGGGGCCCCTGAGGCTTCCCTGTGGTCCTCCGGGGCCTGTGGGTGAGCGCCCCTCGCCCGCGGGTCCTCGGTGCGCCAGGGCCTCCCGGGTGAGCCCCCCAGGAGCCCTAAGGACCAGTGAGCTCTGGGGCCCACGGGTGAGCGCCCCTCGCACGCAGGTCCCCAGGGTCCCCCGCGTCCTGAGGCTGAGCGCCCCCCGGCTCAGTCCCCTCTGGGCCCTGTGGGTGAGCGCCCCTCGCCCGCCAGGGACCAGTGCCCTCTGAACCCCAATGCCCCCTGGTGCCCGGGGAGCGAACTGTGTGGGTGGTGGGGGCTCTCCCTCCCAGGCTGGGACACCCTCTTGGGCCTGAGGGGTGAAGCGTCCCTGTCAAGGCCACCTGGGAAGCTTGGAGAGCACCATGGATACTTGCTCTGGGCCCACACTCTGCTCGGCCTTTGCTGTGGCCCTTCAGGCAGGCTTGTCCAGAGAACCTGCGAGCCCAAGACCACTCAACTCACTGTTTGGGCATCTCAACTCCAAGGGCACGCAGCCCCAAGGACCGGGATCCATCCCGCCGGACACACCATTTTCTGGCCTTTCTGCCCCTGGGGCTGTGCTCCTGTGCTCGCCTGGCCTGCGCCCGGGATTGCGGAGGTCCCTGGGACCAGTGGATGCAGGGCCAGTTTCCCAGGGTGTGAGCATCTCCACCGGGACCCGGGACAGCAGGCACGCACCACCAGGCGCTCTCTTGGCCCCAGGGAAGAACCCTGTGGGACCTCTGGATCAGGAGCAAGGCCCTCCTCCTCTGCAGGATGGTGGGACATTTGGCAAAGGACTTCTCCACCTCCACCTTGGAGGAACTGCGAAGACCAGTGAAAGGGCACCACTGTCCCACCCTGGCCCAGGTAACGGGGGACAGGACAGGACACGGGGCCGAGGGATCCTCTGCCAAAGGTGCCCGGACTCTGAGCCCTGTGGGCGAGCGCCCCTCTCCCACCTGAGCTCATTCTCCAGGGTTCCTGCGGGGGAGCACCCTCAGCCCCCCAGCGCTCAGGCTGCTCTGGGTCCTGTGGGTGAGCGCCCCTCACCCGGCAGTGCTCAGGCAGCCCTGAGTGGGTGGCGGGGAGCAGCCCTGGCCCGCGGGGGCTCAGGCTTCCCTAGTTGCTGGGGGTGAGCGCCCCTCCCTGAGGCAGTGCTGGGCCTGGCCTGGTGGCTGTGGGGGAGCGCCCCCAGGCGGCCTCAGGTCCCCAGTGTGCTCTGGGCCCTGCTGGTGAGCGCCCCTCGCCCTGCAGTGCTCAGTGTGCTCTTGGGGGTGCTGCGGGTGCGAGGTCCCCACCCCCGGTCCCAGCCCTGTTCCCTCTCCCCAAGATCCTGCTTGGGGAGGGCTCCTGGGACACTAGCATTGCTGCGGCACTGCGGCCTTTGGGTGAGCGCCCCTCGCCCATCAGCGCCCAGTGTCCTCAGGGTCCTGCGGGCAGGCAAGCGCCTGTGTTGCGGGGGTGGGGGCCCCGGAGGCTTCCCTGTGGTCCTCCGGGGCCTGCGGGTGAGCGCCCCTCGCCCGCGGGTCCTCGGTGCGCCAGGGCCTCCCGGGTGAGCCCCCCAGGAGCCCTAAGGACCAGTGAGCTCTGGGGCCCGCGGGTGAGCGCCCCTCGCCCGCAGGTCCCCAGGGTCCCCCGCGTCCTGAGGCTGAGCGCCCCCCGGCTCAGTCCCCTCTGGGCCCTGTGGGTGAGCGCCCCTCGCCCAGCAGTGCTCAGGGGGTCTCCTCTGGGGCCTGCGGGGGGTGGTGCCCCTCCCTCCCCAGTGCTCAGTCTGCCTTGGGCCCGGCGGGTGAGCGCCCCTCGCCCGCCAGGGCCCAGTCCCCTCTGAACCCCAATGCCCCCTGGTGCCCGGGGAGCGAACTGTGTGGGTGGTGGGGGCTCTCCCTCCCAGGCTGGGACACCCTCTTGGGCCTGAGGGGTGAAGCGTCCCTGTCAAGGCCACCTGGGAAGCTTGGAGAGCACCCTGGATACTTGCTCTGGGCCCACACTCTGCTCGGCCTTTGCTGTGGCCCTTCAGGCAGGCTTGTCCAGAGAACCTGCGAGCCCAAGACCACTCAACTCACTGTTTGGGCATCTCAACTCCAAGGGCACGCAGCCCCAAGGACCGGGATCCATCCCGCCGGACACACCATTTTCTGGCCTTTCTGCCCCTGGGGCTGTGCTCCTGTGCTCGCCTGGCCTGCGCCCGGGATTGCGGAGGTCCCTGGGACCAGTGGATGCAGGGCCAGTTTCCCAGGGTGTGAGCATCTCCACCGGGACCCGGGAAAGCAGGCACGCACCACCAGGCGCTCTCTTGGCCCCAGGGAAGAACCCTGTGGGACCTCTGGATCAGGAGCAAGGCCCTCCTCCTCTGCAGGATGGTGGGACATTTGGCAAAGGACTTCTCCACCTCCACCTTGGAGGAACTGCGGAGACCAGTGAAAGGGCACCACTGTCCCACCCTGGCCCAGGTAACGGGGGACAGGACAGGACACGGGGCCGAGGGATCCTCTGCCAAAGGTGCCCGGACTCTGAGCCCTGTGGGCGAGCGCCCCTCTCCCACCTGAGCTCATTCTCCAGGGTTCCTGCGGGGGAGCACCCTCAGCCCCCCAGCGCTCAGGCTGCTCTGGGTCCTGTGGGTGAGCGCCCCTCACCCGGCAGTGCTCAGGCAGCCCTGAGTGGGTGGCGGGGAGCAGCCCTGGCCCGGGGGGGCTCAGGCTTCCCTAGTTGCTGGGGGTGAGCGCCCCTCCCTGAGGCAGTGCTGGGCCTGGCCTGGTGGCTGTGGGGGAGCGCCCCCAGGCGGCCTCAGGTCCCCAGTGTGCTCTGGGCCCTGCTAGTGAGCGCCCCTCGCCCTGCAGTGCTCAGTGTGCTCTTGGGGGTGCTGCGGGTGCGAGGTCCCCACCCCCGGTCCCAGCCCTGTTCCCTCTCCCCAAGATCCTGCTTGGGGAGGGCTCCTGGGACACTAGCATTGCTGAGGCACTGCGGCCTTTGGGTGAGCGCCCCTCGCCCATCAGCGCCCAGTGTCCTCAGGGTCCTGCGGGCAGGCAAGCGCCTGTGTTGCGGGGGTGGGGGCCCCGGAGGCTTCCCTGTGGTCCTCCGGGGCCTGCGGGTGAGCGCCCCTCGCCCGCGGGTCCTCGGTGCGCCAGGGCCTCCCGGGTGTGCCCCCCAGGAGCCCTAAGGACCAGTGAGCTCTGGGGCCCGCGGGTGAGCGCCCCTCGCCCGCAGGTCCCCAGGGTCCCCCGCGTCCTGAGGCTGAGCGCCCCCCGGCTCAGTCCCCTCTGGGCCCTGTGGGTGAGCGCCCCTCGCCCAGCAGTGCTCAGGGGGTCTCCTCCGGGGCCTGCGGGGGGTGGTGACCCTCCCTCCCCAGTGCTCAGTCTGCCCTGGGCCCGGCGGGTGAGCGCCCCTCGCCCGCCAGGGCCCAGTCCTCTCTGAACCCCAATGCCCCCTGGTGCCCGGGGAGCGAACTGTGTGGGTGGTGGGGGCTCTCCCTCCCAGGCTGGGACACCCTCTTGGGCCTGAGGGGTGAAGCGTCCCTGTCAAGGCCACCTGGGAAGCTTGGAGAGCACCCTGGATACCTGCTCTGGGCCCACACTCTGCTCGGCCTTTGCTGTGGCCCTTCAGGCAGGCTTGTCCAGAGAACCTGCGAGCCCAAGACCACTCAACTCACTGTTTGGGCATCTCAACTCCAAGGGCACGCAGCCCCAAGGACCGGGATCCATCCCGCAGGACACACCATTTTCTGGCCTTTCTGCCCCTGGGGCTGTGCTCCTGTGCTCCCCTGGCCTGCGCCCGGGATTGCGGAGGTCCCTGGGACCAGTGGATGCAGGGCCAGTTTCCCAGGGTGTGAGCATCTCCACCGGGACCCGGGAAAGCAGGCACGCACCACCAGGCGCTCTCTTGGCCCCAGGGAAGAACCCTGTGGGACCTCTGGATCAGGAGCAAGGCCCTCCTCCTCTGCAGGATGGTGGGACATTTGGCAAAGGACTTCTCCACCTCCACCTTGGAGGAACTGCGGAGACCAGTGAAAGGGCACCACTGTCCCACCCTGGCCCAGGTAACGGGGGACAGGACAGGACACGGGGCCGAGGGATCCTCTGCCAAAGGTGCCCGGACTCTGAGCCCTGTGGGCGAGCGCCCCTCTCCCACCTGAGCTCATTCTCCAGGGTTCCTGCGGGGGAGCACCCTCAGCCCCCCAGCGCTCAGGCTGCTCTGGGTCCTGTGGGTGAGCGCCCCTCACCCGGCAGTGCTCAGGCAGCCCTGAGTGGGTGGCGGGGAGCAGCCCTGGCCCGGGGGGGCTCAGGCTTCCCTAGTTGCTGGGGGTGAGCGCCCCTCCCTGAGGCAGTGCTGGGCCTGGCCTGGTGGCTGTGGGGGAGCGCCCCCAGGCGGCCTCAGGTCCCCAGTGTGCTCTGGGCCCTGCTAGTGAGCGCCCCTCGCCCTGCAGTGCTCAGTGTGCTCTTGGGGGTGCTGCGGGTGCGAGGTCCCCACCCCCGGTCCCAGCCCTGTTCCCTCTCCCCAAGATCCTGCTTGGGGAGGGCTCCTGGGACACTAGCATTGCTGAGGCACTGCGGCCTTTGGGTGAGCGCCCCTCGCCCATCAGCGCCCAGTGTCCTCAGGGTCCTGCGGGCAGGCAAGCGCCTGTGTTGCGGGGGTGGGGGCCCCGGAGGCTTCCCTGTGGTCCTCCGGGGCCTGCGGGTGAGCGCCCCTCGCCCGCGGGTCCTCGGTGCGCCAGGGCCTCCCGGGTGTGCCCCCCAGGAGCCCTAAGGACCAGTGAGCTCTGGGGCCCGCGGGTGAGCGCCCCTCGCCCGCAGGTCCCCAGGGTCCCCCGCGTCCTGAGGCTGAGCGCCCCCCGGCTCAGTCCCCTCTGGGCCCTGTGGGTGAGCGCCCCTCGCCCAGCAGTGCTCAGGGGGTCTCCTCCGGGGCCTGCGGGGGGTGGTGACCCTCCCTCCCCAGTGCTCAGTCTGCCCTGGGCCCGGCGGGTGAGCGCCCCTCGCCCGCCAGGGCCCAGTCCTCTCTGAACCCCAATGCCCCCTGGTGCCCGGGGAGCGAACTGTGTGGGTGGTGGGGGCTCTCCCTCCCAGGCTGGGACACCCTCTTGGGCCTGAGGGGTGAAGCGTCCCTGTCAAGGCCACCTGGGAAGCTTGGAGAGCACCATGGATACTTGCTCTGGGCCCACACTCTGCTCGGCCTTTGCTGTGGCCCTTCAGGCAGGCTTGTCCAGAGAACCTGCGAGCCCAAGACCACTCAACTCACTGTTTGGGCATCTCAACTCCAAGGGCACGCAGCCCCAAGGACCGGGATCCATCCCGCGGGACACACCATTTTCTGGCCTTTCTGCCCCTGGGGCTGTGCTCCTGTGCTCGCCTGGCCTGCGCCCGGGATTGTGGAGGTCCCTGGGACCAGTGGATGCAGGGCCAGTTTCCCAGGGTGTGAGCATCTCCACCGGGACCCGGGACAGCAGGCACACGCCACCAGGCGCTCTCTTGGCCCCAGGGAAGAACCCTGTGGGACCTCTGGATCAGGAGCAAGGCCCTCCTCCTCTGCAGGATGGTGGGACATTTGGCAAAGGACTTCTCCACCTCCACCTTGGAGGAACTGCGGAGACCAGTGAAAGGGCACCACTGTCCCACCCTGGCCCAGGTAACGGGGGACAGGACAGGACACGGGGCCGAGGGATCCTCTGCCAAAGGTGCCCGGACTCTGAGCCCTGTGGGCGAGCGCCCCTCTCCCACCTGAGCTCATTCTCCAGGGTTCCTGCGGGGGAGCACCCTCAGCCCCCCAGCGCTCAGGCTGCTCTGGGTCCTGTGGGTGAGCGCCCCTCACCCGGCAGTGCTCAGGCAGCCCTGAGTGGGTGGCGGGGAGCAGCCCTGGCCCGCGGGGGCTCAGGCTTCCCTAGTTGCTGGGGGTGAGCGCCCCTCCCTGAGGCAGTGCTGGGCCTGGCCTGGTGGCTGTGGGGGAGCGCCCCCAGGCGGCCTCAGGTCCCCAGTGTGCTCTGGGCCCTGCTGGTGAGCGCCCCTCGCCCTGCAGTGCTCAGTGTGCTCTTGGGGGTGCTGCGGGTGCGAGGTCCCCACCCCCGGTCCCAGCCCTGTTCCCTCTCCCCAAGATCCTGCTTGGGGAGGGCTCCTGGGACACTAGCATTGCTGCGGCACTGCGGCCTTTGGGTGAGCGCCCCTCGCCCATCAGCGCCCAGTGTCCTCAGGGTCCTGCGGGCAGGCAAGCGCCTGTGTTGCGGGGGTGGGGGCCCCGGAGGCTTCCCTGTGGTCCTCCGGGGCCTGCGGGTGAGCGCCCCTCGCCCGCGGTTCCTCGGTGCGCCAGGGCCTCCCGGGTGTGCCCCCCAGGAGCCCTAAGGACCAGTGACCTCTGGGGCCCGCGGGTGAGCGCCCCTCGCCCGCAGGTCCCCAGGGTCCCCCGCGTCCTGAGGCTGAGCGCCCCCCGGCTCAGTCCCCTCTGGGCCCTGTGGGTGAGCGCCCCTCGCCCAGCAGTGCTCAGGGGGTCTCTTCCGGGGCCTGCGGGGGGTGGTGCCCCTCCCTCCCCAGTGCTCAGTCTGCCCTGGGCCCGGCGGGTGAGCGCCCCTCGCCCGCCAGGGCCCAGTCCCCTCTGAACCCCAATGCCCCCTGGTGCCGGGGAGCGAACTGTGTGGGTGGTGGGGGCTCTCCCTCCCAGGCTGGGACACCCTCTTGGGCCTGAGGGGTGAAGCGTCCCTGTCAAGGCCACCTGGGAAGCTTGGAGAGCACCATGGATACTTGCTCTGGGCCCACACTCTGCTCGGCCTTTGCTGTGGCCCTTCAGGCAGGCTTGTCCAGAGAACCTGCGAGCCCAAGACCACTCAACTCACTGTTTGGGCATCTCAACTCCAAGGGCACGCAGCCCCAAGGACCGGGATCCATCCCGCCGGACACACCATTTTCTGGCCTTTCTGCCCCTGGGGCTGTGCTCCTGTGCTCCCCTGGCCTGCGCCCGGGATTGCGGAGGTCCCTGGGACCAGTGGATGCAGGGCCAGTTTCCCAGGGTGTGAGCATCTCCACCGGGACCCGGGACAGCAGGCACAGGCCACCAGGCGCTCTCTTGGCCCCAGGGAAGAACCCTGTGGGACCTCTGGATCAGGAGCAAGGCCCTCCTCCTCTGCAGGATGGTGGGACATTTGGCAAAGGACTTCTCCACCTCCACCTTGGAGGAACTGCGAAGACCAGTGAAAGGGCACCACTGTCCCACCCTGGCCCAGGTAACGGGGGACAGGACAGGACACGGGGCCGAGGGATCCTCTGCCAAAGGTGCCCGGACTCTGAGCCCTGTGGGCGAGCGCCCCTCTCCCACCTGAGCTCATTCTCCAGGGTTCCTGCGGGGGAGCACCCTCAGCCCCCCAGCGCTCAGGCTGCTCTGGGTCCTGTGGGTGAGCGCCCCTCACCCGGCAGTGCTCAGGCAGCCCTGAGTGGGTGGCGGGGAGCAGCCCTGGCCCGCGGGGGCTCAGGCTTCCCTAGTTGCTGGGGGTGAGCGCCCCTCCCTGAGGCAGTGCTGGGCCTGGCCTGGTGGCTGTGGGGGAGCGCCCCCAGGCGGCCTCAGGTCCCCAGTGTGCTCTGGGCCCTGCTGGTGAGCGCCCCTAGCCCTGCAGTGCTCAGTGTGCTCTTGGGGGTGTTGCGGGTGCGAGGTCCCCACCCCAGGTCCCAGCCCTGTTCCCTCTCCCCAAGATCCTGCTTGGGGAGGGCTCCTGGGACACTAGCATTGCTGCGGCACTGCGGCCTTTGGGTGAGCGCCCCTCGCCCGCCAGGGCCCAGTGTCCTCAGGGTCCTGCGGGCAGGCAAGCGCCTGTGTTGCGGGGGTGGGGGCCCCGGAGGCTTCCCTGTGGTCCTCCGGGGCCTGCGGGTGAGCGCCCCTCGCCCGCGGGTCCTCGGTGCGCCAGGGCCTCCCGGGTGAGCCCCCCAGGAGCCCTAAGGACCAGTGAGCTCTGGGGCCCGCGGGTGAGCGCCCCTCGCCCGCAGGTCCCCAGGGTCCCCCGCGTCCTGAGGCTGAGCGCCCCCTGGCTCAGTCCCCTCTGGGCCCTGTGGGTGAGCGCCCCTCGCCCAGCAGTGCTCAGGGGGTCTCCTCCGGGGCCTGCGGGGGGTGGTGCCCCTCCCTCTCCAGTGCTCAGTCTGCCCTGGGCCCGGCGGGTGAGCGCCCCTCGCCCGCCAGGGCCCAGTCCCCTCTGAACCCCAATGCCCCCTGGTGCCCGGGGAGCGAACTGTGTGGGTGGTGGGGGCTCTCCCTCCCAGGCTGGGACACCCTCTTGGGCCTGAGGGGTGAAGCGTCCCTGTCAAGGCCACCTGGGAAGCTTGGAGAGCACCCTGGATACTTGCTCTGGGCCCACACTCTGCTCGGCCTTTGCTGTGGCCCTTCAGGCAGGCTTGTCCAGAGAACCTGCGAGCCCAAGACCACTCAACTCACTGTTTGGGCATCTCAACTCCAAGGGCACGCAGCCCCAAGGACCGGGATCCATCCCACAGGACACACCATTTTCTGGCCTTTCTGCCCCTGGGGCTGTGCTCATGTGCTCGCCTGGCCTGCGCCCGGGATTGCGGAGGTCCCTGGGACCAGTGGATGCAGGGCCAGTTTCCCAGGGTGTGAGCATCTCCACCGGGACCCTGGACAGCAGGCATGCGCCATCAGGCGCTCTCTTGGCCCCAGGGAAGAACCCTGTGGGACCTCTGGATCAGGAGCAAGGCCCTCCTCCTCTGCAGGATGGTGGGACATTTGGCAAAGGACTTCTCCACCTCCACCTTGGAGGAACTGCGGAGACCAGTGAAAGGGCACCACTGTCCCACCCTGGCCCAGGTAACGGGGGACAGGACAGGACACAGGGCCGAGGGATCCTCTGCCAAAGGTGCCCGGACTCTGAGCCCTGTGGGCGAGCGCCCCTCTCCCACCTGAGCTCATTCTCCAGGGTTCCTGCGGGGGAGCACCCTCAGCCCCCCAGCGCTCAGGCTGCTCTGGGTCCTGTGGGTGAGCGCCCCTCACCCGGCAGTGCTCAGGCAGCCCTGAGTGGGTGGCGGGGAGCAGCCCTGGCCCGGGGGGGGGGGCTCAGGCTTCCCTAGTTGCTGGGGGTGAGCGCCCCTCCCTGAGGCAGTGCTGGGCCTGGCCTGGTGGCTGTGGGGGAGCGCCCCCAGGCGGCCTCAGGTCCCCAGTGTGCTCTGGGCCCTGCTGGTGAGCGCCCCTCGCCCTGCAGTGCTCAGTGTGCTCTTGGGGGTGCTGCGGGTGCGAGGTCCCCACCCCCGGTCCCAGCCCTGTTCCCTCTCCCCAAGATCCTGCTTGGGGAGGGCTCCTGGGACACTAGCATTGCTGAGGCACTGCGGCCTTTGGGTGAGCGCCCCTCGCCCATCAGTGCCCAGTGTCCTCAGGGTCCTGCAGGCAGGCAAGCGCCTGTGTTGCGGGGGTGGGGTTGGGGGTGGGGGCCCCGGAGGCTTCCCTGTGGTCCTCCGGGGCCTGCGGGTGAGCGCCCCTCGCCCGCGGGTCCTCGGTGCGCCAGGGCCTCCCGGGTGAGCCCCCCAGGAGCCCTAAGGACCAGTGAGCTCTGGGGCCCGCGGGTGAGCGCCCCTCGCCCGCAGTTCCCCAGGGTCCCCCGCGTCCTGAGGCTGAGCGCCCCCCGGCTCAGTCCCCTCTGGGCCCTGTGGGTGAGCGCCCCTCGCCCAGCAGTGCTCAGGGGGTCTCCTCCGGGGCCTGCGGGGGGTGGTGCCCCTCCCTCCCCAGTGCACAGTCTGCCCTGGGCCCGGCGGGTGAGCGCCCCTCGCCCGCCAGGGCCCAGTCCCCTCTGAACCCCAATGCCCCCTGGTGCCCGGGGAGCGAACTGTGTGGGTGGTGGGGGCTCTCCCTCCCAGGCTGGGACACCCTCTTGGGCCTGAGGGGTGAAGCGTCCCTGTCAAGGCCACCTGGGAAGCTTGGAGAGCACCATGGATACTTGCTCTGGGCCCACACTCTGCTCGGCCTTTGCTGTGGCCCTTCAGGCAGGCTTGTCCAGAGAACCTGCGAGCCCAAGACCACTCAACTCACTGTTTGGGCATCTCAACTCCAAGGGCACGCAGCCCCAAGGACCGGGATCCATCTCGCGGGACACACCATTTTCTGGCCTTTCTGCCCCTGGGGCTGTGCTCCTGTGCTCGCCTGGCCTGCGCCCGGGATTGCGGAGGTCCCTGGGACCAGTGGATGCAGGGCCAGTTTCCCAGGGTGTGAGCATCTCCACCGGGACCCGGGACAGCAGGCACGCGCCACCAGGCGCTCTCTTGGCCCCAGGGAAGAACCCTGTGGGACCTCTGGATCAGGAGCAAGGCCCTCCTCCTCTGCAGGATGGTGGGACATATGGTAAAGGACTTCTCCTCCTCCACCTTGGAGGAACTGCGGAGACCAGTGAAAGGGCACCACTGTCCCACCCTGGCCCAGGTAACGGGGGACAGGACAGGACACGGGGCCGAGGGATCCTCTGCCAAAGGTGCCCGGACTCTGAGCCCTGTGGGCGAGCGCCCCTCTCCCACCTGAGCTCATTCTCCAGGGTTCCTGCGGGGGAGCACCCTCAGCCCCCCAGCGCTCAGGCTGCTCTGGGTCCTGTGGGTGAGCGCCCCTCACCCGGCAGTGCTCAGGCAGCCCTGAGTGGGTGGCGGGGAGCAGCCCTGGCCCGCGGTGGCTCAGGCTTCCCTAGTTGCTGGGGGTGAGTGCCCCTCCCTGAGGCAGTGCTGGGCCTGGCCTGGTGGCTGTGGGGGAGCGCCCCCAGGCGGCCTCAGGTCCCCAGTGTGCTCTGGGCCCTGCTGGTGAGCGCCCCTCGCCCTGCAGTGCTCAGTGTGCTCTTGGGGGTGCTGCGGGTGCGAGGTCCCCACCCCCGGTCCCAGCCCTGTTCCCTCTCCCCAAGATCCTGCTTGGGGAGGGCTCCTGGGACACTAGCATTGCTGCGGCACTGCGGCCTTTGGGTGAGCGCCCCTCGCCCATCAGCGCCCAGTGTCCTCAGGGTCCTGCGGGCAGGCAAGCGCCTGTGTTGCGGGGGTGGGGGTGGGGGTGGGGGCCCCGGAGGCTTCCCTGTGGTCCTCCGGGGCCTGCGGGTGAGCGCCCCTCGCCCGCGGGTCCTCGGTGCGCCAGGGCCTCCCGGGTGAGCCCCCCAGGAGCCCTAAGGACCAGTGAGCTCTGGGGCCCGCGGGTGAGCGCCCCTCGCACGCAGGTCCCCAGGGTCCCCCGCGTCCTGAGGCTGAGCGCCCCCCGGCTCAGTCCCCTCTGGGACCTGTGGGTGAGCGCCCCTCGCCCAGCAGTGCTCAGGGGGTCTCCTCCGGGGCCTGCGGGGGGTGGTGCCCCTCCCTCCCCAGTGCTCAGTCTGCCCTGGGCCCAGCGGGTGAGCGCCCCTCGCCCGCCAGGGCCCAGTCCCCTCTGAACCCCAATGCCCCCTGGTGCCCTGGGAGCGAACTGTGTGGGTGGTGGGGGCTCTCCCTCCCAGGCTGGGACACCCTCTTGGGCCTGAGGGGTGAAGCGTCCCTGTCAAGGCCACCTGGGAAGCTTGGAGAGCACCATGGATACTTGCTCTGGGCCCACACTCTGCTCGGCCTTTGCTGTGGCCCTTCAGGCAGGCTTGTCCAGAGAACCTGCGAGCCCAAGACCACTCAACTCACTGTTTGGGCATCTCAACTCCAAGGGCACGCAGCCCCAAGGACCGGGATCCATCCCGCGGGACACACCATTTTCTGGCCTTTCTGCCCCTGGGGCTGTGCTCCTGTGCTCGCCTGGCCTGCGCCCGGGATTGCGGAGGTCCCTGGGACCAGTGGATGCAGGGCCAGTTTCCCAGGGTGTGAGCATCTCCACCGGGACCCGGGACAGCAGGCACGCGCCACCAGGCGCTCTCTTGGCCCCAGGGAAGAACCCTGTGGGACCTCTGGATCAGGAGCAAGGCCCTCCTCCTCTGCAGGATGGTGGGACATTTGGCAAAGGACTTCTCCACCTCCACCTTGGAGGAACTGCGGAGACCAGTGAAAGGGCACCACTGTCCCACCCTGGCCCAGGTAACGGGGGACAGGACAGGACACGGGGCCGAGGGATCCTCTGCCAAAGGTGCCCGGACTCTGAGCCCTGTGGGCGAGCGCCCCTCTCCCACCTGAGCTCATTCTCCAGGGTTCCTGCGGGGGAGCACCCTCAGCCCCCCAGCGCTCAGGCTGCTCTGGGTCCTGTGGGTGAGCGCCCCTCACCCGGCAGTGCTCAGGCAGCCCTGAGTGGGTGGCGGGGAGCAGCCCTGGCCCGCGGGGGCTCAGGCTTCCCTAGTTGCTGGGGGTGAGCGCCCCTCCCTGAGGCAGTGCTGGGCCTGGCCTGGTGGCTGTGGGGGAGCGCCCCCAGGCGGCCTCAGGTCCCCAGTGTGCTCTGGGCCCTGCTGGTGAGCGCCCCTCGCCCTGCAGTGCTCAGTGTGCTCTTGGGGGTGCTGCGGGTGCGAGGTCCCCACCCCCGGTCCCAGCCCTGTTCCCTCTCCCCAAGATCCTGCTTGGGGAGGGCTCCTGGGACACTAGCATTGCTGCGGCACTGCGGCCTTTGGGTGAGCGCCCCTCGCCCATCAGCGCCCAGTGTCCTCAGGGTCCTGCGGGCAGGCAAGCGCCTGTGTTGCGGGGGTGGGGGCCCCGGAGGCTTCCCTGTGGTCCTCCGGGGCCTGCGGGTGAGCGCCCCTCGCCCGCGGTTCCTCGGTGCGCCAGGGCCTCCCGGGTGTGCCCCCCAGGAGCCCTAAGGACCAGTGACCTCTGGGGCCCGCGGGTGAGCGCCCCTCGCCCGCAGGTCCCCAGGGTCCCCCGCGTCCTGAGGCTGAGCGCCCCCCGGCTCAGTCCCCTCTGGGCCCTGTGGGTGAGCGCCCCTCGCCCAGCAGTGCTCAGGGGGTCTCTTCCGGGGCCTGCGGGGGGTGGTGCCCCTCCCTCCCCAGTGCTCAGTCTGCCCTGGGCCCGGCGGGTGAGCGCCCCTCGCCCGCCAGGGCCCAGTCCCCTCTGAACCCCAATGCCCCCTGGTGCCGGGGAGCGAACTGTGTGGGTGGTGGGGGCTCTCCCTCCCAGGCTGGGACACCCTCTTGGGCCTGAGGGGTGAAGCGTCCCTGTCAAGGCCACCTGGGAAGCTTGGAGAGCACCATGGATACTTGCTCTGGGCCCACACTCTGCTCGGCCTTTGCTGTGGCCCTTCAGGCAGGCTTGTCCAGAGAACCTGCGAGCCCAAGACCACTCAACTCACTGTTTGGGCATCTCAACTCCAAGGGCACGCAGCCCCAAGGACCGGGATCCATCCCGCCGGACACACCATTTTCTGGCCTTTCTGCCCCTGGGGCTGTGCTCCTGTGCTCCCCTGGCCTGCGCCCGGGATTGCGGAGGTCCCTGGGACCAGTGGATGCAGGGCCAGTTTCCCAGGGTGTGAGCATCTCCACCGGGACCCGGGACAGCAGGCACAGGCCACCAGGCGCTCTCTTGGCCCCAGGGAAGAACCCTGTGGGACCTCTGGATCAGGAGCAAGGCCCTCCTCCTCTGCAGGATGGTGGGACATTTGGCAAAGGACTTCTCCACCTCCACCTTGGAGGAACTGCGAAGACCAGTGAAAGGGCACCACTGTCCCACCCTGGCCCAGGTAACGGGGGACAGGACAGGACACGGGGCCGAGGGATCCTCTGCCAAAGGTGCCCGGACTCTGAGCCCTGTGGGCGAGCGCCCCTCTCCCACCTGAGCTCATTCTCCAGGGTTCCTGCGGGGGAGCACCCTCAGCCCCCCAGCGCTCAGGCTGCTCTGGGTCCTGTGGGTGAGCGCCCCTCACCCGGCAGTGCTCAGGCAGCCCTGAGTGGGTGGCGGGGAGCAGCCCTGGCCCGCGGGGGCTCAGGCTTCCCTAGTTGCTGGGGGTGAGCGCCCCTCCCTGAGGCAGTGCTGGGCCTGGCCTGGTGGCTGTGGGGGAGCGCCCCCAGGCGGCCTCAGGTCCCCAGTGTGCTCTGGGCCCTGCTGGTGAGCGCCCCTAGCCCTGCAGTGCTCAGTGTGCTCTTGGGGGTGTTGCGGGTGCGAGGTCCCCACCCCAGGTCCCAGCCCTGTTCCCTCTCCCCAAGATCCTGCTTGGGGAGGGCTCCTGGGACACTAGCATTGCTGCGGCACTGCGGCCTTTGGGTGAGCGCCCCTCGCCCGCCAGGGCCCAGTGTCCTCAGGGTCCTGCGGGCAGGCAAGCGCCTGTGTTGCGGGGGTGGGGGCCCCGGAGGCTTCCCTGTGGTCCTCCGGGGCCTGCGGGTGAGCGCCCCTCGCCCGCGGGTCCTCGGTGCGCCAGGGCCTCCCGGGTGAGCCCCCCAGGAGCCCTAAGGACCAGTGAGCTCTGGGGCCCGCGGGTGAGCGCCCCTCGCCCGCAGGTCCCCAGGGTCCCCCGCGTCCTGAGGCTGAGCGCCCCCTGGCTCAGTCCCCTCTGGGCCCTGTGGGTGAGCGCCCCTCGCCCAGCAGTGCTCAGGGGGTCTCCTCCGGGGCCTGCGGGGGGTGGTGCCCCTCCCTCTCCAGTGCTCAGTCTGCCCTGGGCCCGGCGGGTGAGCGCCCCTCGCCCGCCAGGGCCCAGTCCCCTCTGAACCCCAAT
This sequence comes from Callospermophilus lateralis, assembly GCF_048772815.1. Lineage (NCBI taxonomy): Eukaryota > Metazoa > Chordata > Mammalia > Rodentia > Sciuridae > Callospermophilus > Callospermophilus lateralis. The sequence continues at coordinate 160,497 of NW_027513458.1, forward strand.
GCCCCCTGGTGCCCGGGGAGCGAACTGTGTGGGTGGTGGGGGCTCTCCCTCCCAGGCTGGGACACCCTCTTGGGCCTGAGGGGTGAAGCGTCCCTGTCAAGGCCACCTGGGAAGCTTGGAGAGCACCCTGGATACTTGCTCTGGGCCCACACTCTGCTCGGCCTTTGCTGTGGCCCTTCAGGCAGGCTTGTCCAGAGAACCTGCGAGCCCAAGACCACTCAACTCACTGTTTGGGCATCTCAACTCCAAGGGCACGCAGCCCCAAGGACCGGGATCCATCCCACAGGACACACCATTTTCTGGCCTTTCTGCCCCTGGGGCTGTGCTCATGTGCTCGCCTGGCCTGCGCCCGGGATTGCGGAGGTCCCTGGGACCAGTGGATGCAGGGCCAGTTTCCCAGGGTGTGAGCATCTCCACCGGGACCCTGGACAGCAGGCATGCGCCATCAGGCGCTCTCTTGGCCCCAGGGAAGAACCCTGTGGGACCTCTGGATCAGGAGCAAGGCCCTCCTCCTCTGCAGGATGGTGGGACATTTGGCAAAGGACTTCTCCACCTCCACCTTGGAGGAACTGCGGAGACCAGTGAAAGGGCACCACTGTCCCACCCTGGCCCAGGTAACGGGGGACAGGACAGGACACAGGGCCGAGGGATCCTCTGCCAAAGGTGCCCGGACTCTGAGCCCTGTGGGCGAGCGCCCCTCTCCCACCTGAGCTCATTCTCCAGGGTTCCTGCGGGGGAGCACCCTCAGCCCCCCAGCGCTCAGGCTGCTCTGGGTCCTGTGGGTGAGCGCCCCTCACCCGGCAGTGCTCAGGCAGCCCTGAGTGGGTGGCGGGGAGCAGCCCTGGCCCGGGGGGGGGGGCTCAGGCTTCCCTAGTTGCTGGGGGTGAGCGCCCCTCCCTGAGGCAGTGCTGGGCCTGGCCTGGTGGCTGTGGGGGAGCGCCCCCAGGCGGCCTCAGGTCCCCAGTGTGCTCTGGGCCCTGCTGGTGAGCGCCCCTCGCCCTGCAGTGCTCAGTGTGCTCTTGGGGGTGCTGCGGGTGCGAGGTCCCCACCCCCGGTCCCAGCCCTGTTCCCTCTCCCCAAGATCCTGCTTGGGGAGGGCTCCTGGGACACTAGCATTGCTGAGGCACTGCGGCCTTTGGGTGAGCGCCCCTCGCCCATCAGTGCCCAGTGTCCTCAGGGTCCTGCAGGCAGGCAAGCGCCTGTGTTGCGGGGGTGGGGTTGGGGGTGGGGGCCCCGGAGGCTTCCCTGTGGTCCTCCGGGGCCTGCGGGTGAGCGCCCCTCGCCCGCGGGTCCTCGGTGCGCCAGGGCCTCCCGGGTGAGCCCCCCAGGAGCCCTAAGGACCAGTGAGCTCTGGGGCCCGCGGGTGAGCGCCCCTCGCCCGCAGTTCCCCAGGGTCCCCCGCGTCCTGAGGCTGAGCGCCCCCCGGCTCAGTCCCCTCTGGGCCCTGTGGGTGAGCGCCCCTCGCCCAGCAGTGCTCAGGGGGTCTCCTCCGGGGCCTGCGGGGGGTGGTGCCCCTCCCTCCCCAGTGCACAGTCTGCCCTGGGCCCGGCGGGTGAGCGCCCCTCGCCCGCCAGGGCCCAGTCCCCTCTGAACCCCAATGCCCCCTGGTGCCCGGGGAGCGAACTGTGTGGGTGGTGGGGGCTCTCCCTCCCAGGCTGGGACACCCTCTTGGGCCTGAGGGGTGAAGCGTCCCTGTCAAGGCCACCTGGGAAGCTTGGAGAGCACCATGGATACTTGCTCTGGGCCCACACTCTGCTCGGCCTTTGCTGTGGCCCTTCAGGCAGGCTTGTCCAGAGAACCTGCGAGCCCAAGACCACTCAACTCACTGTTTGGGCATCTCAACTCCAAGGGCACGCAGCCCCAAGGACCGGGATCCATCTCGCGGGACACACCATTTTCTGGCCTTTCTGCCCCTGGGGCTGTGCTCCTGTGCTCGCCTGGCCTGCGCCCGGGATTGCGGAGGTCCCTGGGACCAGTGGATGCAGGGCCAGTTTCCCAGGGTGTGAGCATCTCCACCGGGACCCGGGACAGCAGGCACGCGCCACCAGGCGCTCTCTTGGCCCCAGGGAAGAACCCTGTGGGACCTCTGGATCAGGAGCAAGGCCCTCCTCCTCTGCAGGATGGTGGGACATATGGTAAAGGACTTCTCCTCCTCCACCTTGGAGGAACTGCGGAGACCAGTGAAAGGGCACCACTGTCCCACCCTGGCCCAGGTAACGGGGGACAGGACAGGACACGGGGCCGAGGGATCCTCTGCCAAAGGTGCCCGGACTCTGAGCCCTGTGGGCGAGCGCCCCTCTCCCACCTGAGCTCATTCTCCAGGGTTCCTGCGGGGGAGCACCCTCAGCCCCCCAGCGCTCAGGCTGCTCTGGGTCCTGTGGGTGAGCGCCCCTCACCCGGCAGTGCTCAGGCAGCCCTGAGTGGGTGGCGGGGAGCAGCCCTGGCCCGCGGTGGCTCAGGCTTCCCTAGTTGCTGGGGGTGAGTGCCCCTCCCTGAGGCAGTGCTGGGCCTGGCCTGGTGGCTGTGGGGGAGCGCCCCCAGGCGGCCTCAGGTCCCCAGTGTGCTCTGGGCCCTGCTGGTGAGCGCCCCTCGCCCTGCAGTGCTCAGTGTGCTCTTGGGGGTGCTGCGGGTGCGAGGTCCCCACCCCCGGTCCCAGCCCTGTTCCCTCTCCCCAAGATCCTGCTTGGGGAGGGCTCCTGGGACACTAGCATTGCTGCGGCACTGCGGCCTTTGGGTGAGCGCCCCTCGCCCATCAGCGCCCAGTGTCCTCAGGGTCCTGCGGGCAGGCAAGCGCCTGTGTTGCGGGGGTGGGGGTGGGGGTGGGGGCCCCGGAGGCTTCCCTGTGGTCCTCCGGGGCCTGCGGGTGAGCGCCCCTCGCCCGCGGGTCCTCGGTGCGCCAGGGCCTCCCGGGTGAGCCCCCCAGGAGCCCTAAGGACCAGTGAGCTCTGGGGCCCGCGGGTGAGCGCCCCTCGCACGCAGGTCCCCAGGGTCCCCCGCGTCCTGAGGCTGAGCGCCCCCCGGCTCAGTCCCCTCTGGGACCTGTGGGTGAGCGCCCCTCGCCCAGCAGTGCTCAGGGGGTCTCCTCCGGGGCCTGCGGGGGGTGGTGCCCCTCCCTCCCCAGTGCTCAGTCTGCCCTGGGCCCAGCGGGTGAGCGCCCCTCGCCCGCCAGGGCCCAGTCCCCTCTGAACCCCAATGCCCCCTGGTGCCCTGGGAGCGAACTGTGTGGGTGGTGGGGGCTCTCCCTCCCAGGCTGGGACACCCTCTTGGGCCTGAGGGGTGAAGCGTCCCTGTCAAGGCCACCTGGGAAGCTTGGAGAGCACCATGGATACTTGCTCTGGGCCCACACTCTGCTCGGCCTTTGCTGTGGCCCTTCAGGCAGGCTTGTCCAGAGAACCTGCGAGCCCAAGACCACTCAACTCACTGTTTGGGCATCTCAACTCCAAGGGCACGCAGCCCCAAGGACCGGGATCCATCCCGCGGGACACACCATTTTCTGGCCTTTCTGCCCCTGGGGCTGTGCTCCTGTGCTCGCCTGGCCTGCGCCCGGGATTGCGGAGGTCCCTGGGACCAGTGGATGCAGGGCCAGTTTCCCAGGGTGTGAGCATCTCCACCGGGACCCGGGACAGCAGGCACGCGCCACCAGGCGCTCTCTTGGCCCCAGGGAAGAACCCTGTGGGACCTCTGGATCAGGAGCAAGGCCCTCCTCCTCTGCAGGATGGTGGGACATTTGGCAAAGGACTTCTCCACCTCCACCTTGGAGGAACTGCGGAGACCAGTGAAAGGGCACCACTGTCCCACCCTGGCCCAGGTAACGGGGGACAGGACAGGACACGGGGCCGAGGGATCCTCTGCCAAAGGTGCCCGGACTCTGAGCCCTGTGGGCGAGCGCCCCTCTCCCACCTGAGCTCATTCTCCAGGGTTCCTGCAGGGGAGCACCCTCAGCCCCCCAGCGCTCAGGCTGCTCTGGGTCCTGTGGGTGAGCGCCCCTCACCCGGCAGTGCTCAGGCAGCCCTGAGTGGGTGGCGGGGAGCAGCCCTGGCCCGCGGGGGCTCAGGCTTCCCTAGTTGCTGGGGGTGAGCGCCCCTCCCTGAGGCAGTGCTGGGCCTGGCCTGGTGGCTGTGGGGGAGCGCCCCCAGGCGGCCTCAGGTCCCCAGTGTGCTCTGGGCCCTGCTGGTGAGCGCCCCTCGCCCTGCAGTGCTCAGTGTGCTCTTGGGGGTGCTGCGGGTGCGAGGTCCCCACCCCCGGTCCCAGCCCTGTTCCCTCTCCCCAAGATCCTGCTTGGGGAGGGCTCCTGGGACACTAGCATTGCTGCGGCACTGCGGCCTTTGGGTGAGCGCCCCTCGCCCATCAGCGCCCAGTGTCCTCAGGGTCCTGCGGGCAGGCAAGCGCCTGTGTTGCCGGGGTGGGGGTGGGGGTGGGGGCCCCGGAGGCTTCCCTGTGGTCCTCCGGGGCCTGCGGGTGAGCGCCCCTCGCCCGCGGGTCCTCGGTGCGCCAGGGCCTCCCGGGTGAGCCCCCCAGGAGCCCTAAGGACCAGTGAGCTCTGGGGCCCGCGGGTGAGCGCCCCTCGCACGCAGGTCCCCAGGGTCCCCCGCGTCCTGAGGCTGAGCGCCCCCCGGCTCAGTCCCCTCTGGGCCCTGTGGGTGAGCGCCCCTCGCCCAGCAGTGCTCAGGGGGTCTCCTCCGGGGCCTGCGGGGGGTGGTGCCCCTCCCTCTCCAGTGCTCAGTCTGCCCTGGGCCCGGCGGGTGAGCGCCCCTCGCCCGCCAGGGCCCAGTCCCCTCTGAACCCCAATGCCCCCTGGTGCCCTGGGAGCGAACTGTGTGGGTGGTGGGGGCTCTCCCTCCCAGGCTGGGACACCCTCTTGGGCCTGAGGGGTGAAGCGTCCCTGTCAAGGCCACCTGGGAAGCTTGGAGAGCACCCTGGATACTTGCTCTGGGCCCACACTCTGCTAGGCCTTTGCTGTGGCCCTTCAGGTAGGCTTGTCCAGAGAACCTGTGAGCCCAAGACCACTCAACTCACTGTTTGGGCATCTCAACTCCAAGGGCACGCAGCCCCAAGGACCGGGATCCATCCCGCAGGACACACCATTTTCTGGCCTTTCTGCCCCTGGGGCTGTGCTCCTGTGCTCGCCTGGCCTGCGCCCGGGATTGCGGAGGTCCCTGGGACCAGTGGATGCAGGGCCAGTTTCCCAGGGTGTGAGCATCTCCACCGGGACCCGGGACAGCAGGCACGTGCCACCAGGCGCTCTCTTGGCCCCAGGGAAGAACCCTGTGGGACCTCTGGATCAGGAGCAAGGCCCTCCTCCTCTGCAGGATGGTGGGACATTTGGCAAAGGACTTCTCCACCTCCACCTTGGAGGAACTGCGGAGACCAGTGAAAGGGCACCACTGTCCCACCCTGGCCCAGGTAACGGGGGACAGGACAGGACACGGGGCCGAGGGATCCTCTGCCAAAGGTGCCCGGACTCTGAGCCCTGTGGGCGAGCGCCCCTCTCCCACCTGAGCTCATTCTCCAGGGTTCCTGCGGGGGAGCACCCTCAGCCCCCCAGCGCTCAGGCTGCTCTGGGTCCTGTGGGTGAGCGCCCCTCACCTGGCAGTGCTCAGGCAGCCCTGAGTGGGTGGCGGGGAGCAGCCCTGGCCCGCGGGGGCTCAGGCTTCCCTAGTTGCTGGGGGTGAGCGCCCCTCCCTGAGGCAGTGCTGGGCCTGGCCTGGTGGCTGTGGGGGAGCGCCCCCAGGCGGCCTCAGGTCCCCAGTGTGCTCTGGGCCCTGCTGGTGAGCGCCCCTCGCCCTGCAGTGCTCAGTGTGCTCTTGGGGGTGCTGCGGGTGCGAGGTCCCCACCCCGGGTCCCAGCCCTGTTCCCTCTCCCCAAGATCCTGCTTGGGGAGGGCTCCTGGGACACTAGCATTGCTGCGGCACTGCGGCCTTTGGGTGAGCGCCCCTCGCCCATCAGCGCCCAGTGTCCTCAGGGTCCTGCGGGCAGGCAAGCGCCTGTGTTGCGGGGGTGGGGGTGGGGGTGGGGGCCCCGGAGGCTTCCCTGTGGTCCTCCGGGGCCTGCGGGTGAGCGCCCCTCGCCCGCGGGTCCTCGGTGCGCCAGGGCCTCCCGGGTGAGCCCCCCAGGAGCCCTAAGGACCAGTGAGCTCTGGGGCCCGCGGGTGAGCGCCCCTCGCACGCAGGTCCCCAGGGTCCCCCGCGTCCTGAGGCTGAGCGCCCCCCGGCTCAGTCCCCTCTGGGCCCTGTGGGTGAGCGCCCCTCGCCCAGCAGTGCTCAGGGGGTCTCCTCCGGGGCCTGCGGGGGGTGGTGCCCCTCCCTCCCCAGTGCTCAGTCTGCCCTGGGCCCAGCGGGTGAGCGCCCCTCGCCCGCCAGGGCCCAGTCCCCTCTGAACCCCAATGCCCCCTGGTGCCCGGGGAGCGAACTGTGTGGGTGGTGGGGGCTCTCCCTCCCAGGCTGGGACACCCTCTTGGGCCTGAGGGGTGAAGCGTCCCTGTCAAGGCCACCTGGGAAGCTTGGAGAGCACCATGGATACTTGCTCTGGGCCCACACTCTGCTCGGCCTTTGCTGTGGCCCTTCAGGCAGGCTTGTCCAGAGAACCTGCGAGCCCAAGACCACTCAACTCACTGTTTGGGCATCTCAACTCCAAGGGCACGCAGCCCCAAAAACCGGGATCCATCCCGCGGGACACACCATTTTCTGGCCTTTCTGCCCCTGGGGCTGTGCTCCTGTGCTCGCCTGGCCTGCGCCCGGGATTGCGGAGGTCCCTGGGACCAGTGGATGCAGGGCCAGTTTCCCAGGGTGTGAGCATCTCCACTGGGACCCGGGACAGCAGGCACGCGCCACCAGGCGCTCTCTTGGCCCCAGGGAAGAACCCTGTGGGACCTCTGGATCAGGAGCAAGGCCCTCCTCCTCTGCAGGATGGTGGGACATTTGGCAAAGGACTTCTCCACCTCCACCTTGGAGGAACTGCGGAGACCAGTGAAAGGGCACCACTGTCCCACCCTGGCCCAGGTAACGGGGGACAGGACAGGACACGGGGCCGAGGGATCCTCTGCCAAAGGTGCCCGGACTCTGAGCCCTGTGGGCGAGCGCCCCTCTCCCACCTGAGCTCATTCTCCAGGGTTCCTGCGGGGGAGCACCCTCAGCCCCCCAGCGCTCAGGCTGCTCTGGGTCCTGTGGGTGAGCGCCCCTCACCCGGCAGTGCTCAGGCAGCCCTGAGTGGGTGGCGGGGAGCAGCCCTGGCCCGCGGGGGCTCAGGCTTCCCTAGTTGCTGGGGGTGAGCGCCCCTCCCTGAGGCAGTGCTGGGCCTGGCCTGGTGGCTGTGGGGGAGCGCCCCCAGGCGGCCTCAGGTCCCCAGTGTGCTCTGGGCCCTGCTGGTGAGCGCCCCTCGCCCTGCAGTGCTCAGTGTGCTCTTGGGGGTGCTGCGGGTGCGAGGTCCCCACCCCCGGTCCCAGCCCTGTTCCCTCTCCCCAAGATCCTGCTTGGGGAGGGCTCCTGGGACACTAGCATTGCTGAGGCACTGCGGCCTTTGGGTGAGCGCCCCTCGCCCATCAGCGCCCAGTGTCCTCAGGGTCCTGCGGGCAGGCAAGCGCCTGTGTTGCGGGGGTGGGGGTGGGGGTGGGGGCCCCGGAGGCTTCCCTGTGGTCCTCCGGGGCCTGCGGGTGAGCGCCCCTCGCCCGCGGGTCCTCGGTGCGCCAGGGCCTCCCGGGTGAGCCCCCCAGGAGCCCTAAGGACCAGTGAGCTCTGGGGCCCGCGGGTGAGCGCCCCTCGCCCGCAGTTCCCCAGGGTCCCCCGCGTCCTGAGGCTGAGCGCCCCCCGGCTCAGTCCCCTCTGGGCCCTGTGGGTGAGCGCCCCTCGCCCAGCAGTGCTCAGGGGGTCTCCCCCGGGGCCTGCGGGGGGTGGTGCCCCTCCCTCTCCAGTGCTCAGTCTGCCCTGGGCCTGGCGGTTGAGCGCCCCTCGCCCGCCAGGGCCCAGTCCCCTCTGAACCCCAATGCCCCCTGGTGCCCGGGGAGCGAACTGTGTGGGTGGTGGGGGCTCTCCCTCCCAGGCTGGGACACCCTCTTGGGCCTGAGGGGTGAAGCGTCCCTGTCAAGGCCACCTGGGAAGCTTGGAGAGCACCCTGGATACTTGCTCTGGGCCCACACTCTGCTTGGCCTTTGCTGTGGCCCTTCAGGCAGGCTTGTCCAGAGAACCTGCGAGCCCAAGACCACTCAACTCACTGTTTGGGCATCTCAACTCCAAGGGCACGCAGCCCCAAGGACCGGGATCCATCCCGCAGGACACACCATTTTCTGGCCTTTCTGCCCCTGGGGCTGTGCTCCTGTGCTCCCCTGGCCTGCGCCCGGGATTGCGGAGGTCCCTGGGACCAGTGGATGCAGGGCCAGTTTCCCAGGGTGTGAGCATCTCCACCGGGACCTGGGACAGCAGGCACGCGCCACCAGGGGCTCTCTTGGCCCCAGGGAAGAACCCTGTGGGACCTCTGGATCAGGAGCAAGGCCCTCCTCCTCTGCAGGATGGTGGGACATTTGGCAAAGGACTTCTCCACCTCCACCTTGGAGGAACTGCGGAGACCAGTGAAAGGGCACCACTGTCCCACCCTGGCCCAGGTAACGGGGGACAGGACAGGACACGGGGCCGAGGGATCCTCTGCCAAAGGTGCCCGGACTCTGAGCCCTGTGGGCGAGCGCCCCTCTCCCACCTGAGCTCATTCTCCAGGGTTCCTGCGGGGGAGCACCCTCAGCCCCCCAGCGCTCAGGCTGCTCTGGGTCCTGTGGGTGAGCGCCCCTCACCCGGCAGTGCTCAGGCAGCCCTGAGTGGGTGGCGGGGAGCAGCCCTGGCCCGCGGGGGCTCAGGCTTCCCTAGTTGCTGGGGGTGAGCGCCCCTCCCTGAGGCAGTGCTGGGCCTGGCCTGGTGGTTGTGGGGGAGCGCCCCCAGGCGGCCTCAGGTCCCCAGTGTGCTCTGGGCCCTGCTGGTGAGCGCCCCTCGCCCTGCAGTGCTCAGTGTGCTCTTGGGGGTGCTGCGGGTGCGAGGTCCCCACCCCCGGTCCCAGCCCTGTTCCCTCTCCCCAAGATCCTGCTTGGGGAGGGCTCCTGGGACACTAGCATTGCTGCGGCACTGCGGCCTTTGGGTGAGCGCCCCTCGCCCATCAGCGCCCAGTGTCCTCAGGGTCCTGCGGGCAGGCAAGCGCCTGTGTTGCGGGGGTGGGGGTGGGGGTGGGGGCCCCGGAGGCTTCCCTGTGGTCCTCCGGGGCCTGCGGGTGAGCGCCCCTCGCCCGCGGGTCCTCGGTGCGCCAGGGCCTCCCGGGTGAGCCCCCCAGGAGCCCTAAGGACCAGTGAGCTCTGGGGCCCGCGGGTGAGCGCCCCTCGCCCGCAGGTCCCCAGGGTCCCCCGCGTCCTGAGGCTGAGCGCCCCCCGGCTCAGTCCCCTCTGGGCCCTGTGGGTGAGCGCCCCTCGCCCAGCAGTGCTCAGGGGGTCTCCTCCGGGGCCTGCGGGGGGTGGTGCCCCTCCCTCTCCAGTGCTCAGTCTGCCCTGGGCCTGGCGGTTGAGCGACCCTCGCCCGCCAGGGCCCAGTCCCCTCTGAACCCCAATGCCCCCTGGTGCCCGGGGAGCGAACTGTGTGGGTGGTGGGGGCTCTCCCTCCCAGGCTGGGACACCCTCTTGGGCCTGAGGGGTGAAGCGTCCCTGTCAAGGCCACCTGGGAAGCTTGGAGAGCACCCTGGATACCTGCTCTGGGCCCACACTCTGCTCGGCCTTTGCTGTGGCCCTTCAGGCAGGCTTGTCCAGAGAACCTGCGAGCCCAAGACCACTCAACTCACTGTTTGGGCATCTCAACTCCAAGGGCACGCAGCCCCAAGGACCGGGATCCATCCCGCAGGACACACCATTTTCTGGCCTTTCTGCCCCTGGGGCTGTGCTCCTGTGCTCCCCTGGCCTGCGCCCGGGATTGCGGAGGTCCCTGGGACCAGTGGATGCAGGGCCAGTTTCCCAGGGTGTGAGCATCTCCACTGGGACCTGGGACAGCAGGCACGCGCCACCAGGGGCTCTCTTGGCCCCAGGGAAGAACCCTGTGGGACCTCTGGATCAGGAGCAAGGCCCTCCTCCTCTGCAGGATGGTGGGACATTTGGCAAAGGACTTCTCCACCTCCACCTTGGAGGAACTGCGGAGACCAGTGAAAGGGCACCACTGTCCCACCCTGGCCCAGGTAACGGGGGACAGGACAGGACACGGGGCCGAGGGATCCTCTGCCAAAGGTGCCCGGACTCTGAGCCCTGTGGGCGAGCGCCCCTCTCCCACCTGAGCTCATTCTCCAGGGTTCCTGCGGGGGAGCACCCTCAGCCCCCCAGCGCTCAGGCTGCTCTGGGTCCTGTGGGTGAGCGCCCCTCACCCGGCAGTGCTCAGGCAGCCCTGAGTGGGTGGCGGGGAGCAGCCCTGGCCCGCGGGGGCTCAGGCTTCCCTAGTTGCTGGGGGTGAGCGCCCCTCCCTGAGGCAGTGCTGGGCCTGGCCTGGTGGTTGTGGGGGAGCGCCCCCAGGCGGCCTCAGGTCCCCAGTGTGCTCTGGGCCCTGCTGGTGAGCGCCCCTCGCCCTGCAGTGCTCAGTGTGCTCTTGGGGGTGCTGCGGGTGCGAGGTCCCCACCCCCGGTCCCAGCCCTGTTCCCTCTCCCCAAGATCCTGCTTGGGGAGGGCTCCTGGGACACTAGCATTGCTGCGGCACTGCGGCCTTTGGGTGAGCGCCCCTCGCCCATCAGCGCCCAGTGTCCTCAGGGTCCTGCGGGCAGGCAAGCGCCTGTGTTGCGGGGGTGGGGGTGGGGGTGGGGGCCCCGGAGGCTTCCCTGTGGTCCTCCGGGGCCTGCGGGTGAGCGCCCCTCGCCCGCGGGTCCTCGGTGCGCCAGGGCCTCCCGGGTGAGCCCCCCAGGAGCCCTAAGGACCAGTGAGCTCTGGGGCCCGCGGGTGAGCGCCCCTCGCCCGCAGGTCCCCAGGGTCCCCCGCGTCCTGAGGCTGAGCGCCCCCCGGCTCAGTCCCCTCTGGGCCCTGTGGGTGAGCGCCCCTCGCCCAGCAGTGCTCAGGGGGTCTCCTCCGGGGCCTGCGGGGGGTGGTGCCCCTCCCTCTCCAGTGCTCAGTCTGCCCTGGGCCTGGCGGTTGAGCGACCCTCGCCCGCCAGGGCCCAGTCCCCTCTGAACCCCAATGCCCCCTGGTGCCCGGGGAGCGAACTGTGTGGGTGGTGGGGGCTCTCCCTCCCAGGCTGGGACACCCTCTTGGGCCTGAGGGGTGAAGCGTCCCTGTCAAGGCCACCTGGGAAGCTTGGAGAGCACCCTGGATACCTGCTCTGGGCCCACACTCTGCTCGGCCTTTGCTGTGGCCCTTCAGGCAGGCTTGTCCAGAGAACCTGCGAGCCCAAGACCACTCAACTCACTGTTTGGGCATCTCAACTCCAAGGGCACGCAGCCCCAAGGACCGGGATCCATCCCGCAGGACACACCATTTTCTGGCCTTTCTGCCCCTGGGGCTGTGCTCCTGTGCTCCCCTGGCCTGCGCCCGGGATTGCGGAGGTCCCTGGGACCAGTGGATGCAGGGCCAGTTTCCCAGGGTGTGAGCATCTCCACCGGGACCCGGGACAGCAGGCACGCGCCACCAGGCGCTCTCTTGGCCCCAGGGAAGAACCCTGTGGGACCTCTGGATCAGGAGCAAGGCCCTCCTCCTCTGCAGGATGGTGGGACATTTGGCAAAGGACTTCTCCACCTCCACCTTGGAGGAACTGCGGAGACCAGTGAAAGGGCACCACTGTCCCACCCTGGCCCAGGTAAATGGGGACAGGACAGGACACGGGGCCGAGGGATCCTCTGCCAAAGGTGCCCGGACTCTGAGCCCTGTGGGCGAGCGCCCCTCTCCCACCTGAGCTCATTCTCCAGGGTTCCTGCGGGGGAGCACCCTCAGCCCCCCAGCGCTCAGGCTGCTCTGGGTCCTGTGGGTGAGCGCCCCTCACCCGGCAGTGCTCAGGCAGCCCTGAGTGGGTGGCGGGGAGCAGCCCTGGCCCGCGGGGGCTCAGGCTTCCCTAGTTGCTGGGGGTGAGCGCCCCTCCCTGAGGCAGTGCTGGGCCTGGCCTGGTGGCTGTGGGGGAGCGCCCCCAGGCGGCCTCAGGTCCCCAGTGTGCTCTGGGCCCTGCTGGTGAGCGCCCCTCGCCCTGCAGTGCTCAGTGTGCTCTTGGGGGTGCTGCGGGTGCGAGGTCCCCACCCCCGGTCCCAGCCCTGTTCCCTCTCCCCAAGATCCTGCTTGGGGAGGGCTCCTGGGACACTAGCATTGCTGCGGCACTGCGGCCTTTGGGTGAGCACCCCTCGCCCATCAGCGCCCAGTGTCCTCAGGGTCCTGCGGGCAGGCAAGCGCCTGTGTTGCGGGGGTGGGGGTGGGGGTGGGGGCCCCGGAGGCTTCCCTGTGGTCCTCCGGGGCCTGCGGGTGAGCGCCCCTCGCCCGCGGGTCCTCGGTGCGCCAGGGCCTCCCGGGTGAGCCCCCCAGGAGCCCTAAGGACCAGTGAGCTCTGGGGCCCGCGGGTGAGCGCCCCTCGCCCGCAGGTCCCCAGGGTCCCCCGCGTCCTGAGGCTGAGCGCCCCCCGGCTCAGTCCCCTCTGGGCCCTGTGGGTGAGCGCCCCTCGCCCAGCAGTGCTCAGGGGGTCTCCTCCGGGGCCTGCGGGGGGTGGTGCCCCTCCCTCTCCAGTGCTCAGTCTGCCCTGGGCCTGGCGGTTGAGCGACCCTCGCCCGCCAGGGCCCAGTCCCCTCTGAACCCCAATGCCCCCTGGTGCCCGGGGAGCGAACTGTGTGGGTGGTGGGGGCTCTCCCTCCCAGGCTGGGACACCCTCTTGGGCCTGAGGGGTGAAGCGTCCCTGTCAAGGCCACCTGGGAAGCTTGGAGAGCACCCTGGATACCTGCTCTGGGCCCACACTCTGCTCGGCCTTTGCTGTGGCCCTTCAGGCAGGCTTGTCCAGAGAACCTGCGAGCCCAAGACCACTCAACTCACTGTTTGGGCATCTCAACTCCAAGGGCACGCAGCCCCAAGGACCGGGATCCATCCCGCAGGACACACCATTTTCTGGCCTTTCTGCCCCTGGGGCTGTGCTCCTGTGCTCCCCTGGCCTGCGCCCGGGATTGCGGAGGTCCCTGGGACCAGTGGATGCAGGGCCAGTTTCCCAGGGTGTGAGCATCTCCACCGGGACCCGGGACAGCAGGCACGCGCCACCAGGCGCTCTCTTGGCCCCAGGGAAGAACCCTGTGGGACCTCTGGATCAGGAGCAAGGCCCTCCTCCTCTGCAGGATGGTGGGACATTTGGCAAAGGACTTCTCCACCTCCACCTTGGAGGAACTGCGGAGACCAGTGAAAGGGCACCACTGTCCCACCCTGGCCCAGGTAACGGGGGACAGGACAGGACACGGGGCCGAGGGATCCTCTGCCAAAGGTGCCCGGACTCTGAGCCCTGTGGGCGAGCGCCCCTCTCCCACCTGAGCTCATTCTCCAGGGTTCCTGCGGGGGAGCACCCTCAGCCCCCCAGCGCTCAGGCTGCTCTGGGTCCTGTGGGTGAGCGCCCCTCACCCGGCAGTGCTCAGGCAGCCCTGAGTGGGTGGCGGGGAGCAGCCCTGGCCCGCGGGGGCTCAGGCTTCCCTAGTTGCTGGGGGTGAGCGCCCCTCCCTGAGGCAGTGCTGGGCCTGGCCTGGTGGCTGTGGGGGAGCGCCCCCAGGCGGCCTCAGGTCCCCAGTGTGCTCTGGGCCCTGCTGGTGAGCGCCCCTCGCCCTGCAGTGCTCAGTGTGCTCTTGGGGGTGCTGCGGGTGCGAGGTCCCCACCCCCGGTCCCAGCCCTGTTCCCTCTCCCCAAGATCCTGCTTGGGGAGGGCTCCTGGGACACTAGCATTGCTGCGGCACTGCGGCCTTTGGGTGAGCACCCCTCGCCCATCAGCGCCCAGTGTCCTCAGGGTCCTGCGGGCAGGCAAGCGCCTGTGTTGCGGGGGTGGGGGTGGGGGTGGGGGCCCCGGAGGCTTCCCTGTGGTCCTCCGGGGCCTGCGGGTGAGCGCCCCTCGCCCGCGGGTCCTCGGTGCGCCAGGGCCTCCCGGGTGAGCCCCCCAGGAGCCCTAAGGACCAGTGAGCTCTGGGGCCCGCGGGTGAGCGCCCCTCGCCCGCAGGTCCCCAGGGTCCCCCGCGTCCTGAGGCTGAGCGCCCCCCGGCTCAGTCCCCTCTGGGCCCTGTGGGTGAGCGCCCCTCGCCCAGCAGTGCTCAGGGGGTCTCCTCCGGGGCCTGCGGGGGGTGGTGCCCCTCCCTCTCCAGTGCTCAGTCTGCCCTGGGCCTGTCGGGTGAGCGCCCCTCGCCCGCCAGGGCCCAGTCCCCTCTGAACCCCAATGCCCCCTGGTGCCCGGGGAGCGAACTGTGTGGGTGGTGGGGGCTCTCCCTCCCAGGCTGGGACACCCTCTTGGGCCTGAGGGGTGAAGCGTCCCTGTCAAGGCCACCTGGGAAGCTTGGAGAGCACCCTGGATACTTGCTCTGGGCCCACACTCTGCTCGGCCTTTGCTGTGGCCCTTCAGGCAGGCTTGTCCAGAGAACCTGCGAGCCCAAGACCACTCAACTCACTGTTTGGGCATCTCAACTCCAAGGGCACGCAGCCCCAAGGACCGGGATCCATCCCGCAGGACACACCATTTTCTGGCCTTTCTGCCCCTGGGGCTGTGCTCCTGTGCTCCCCTGGCCTGCGCCCGGGATTGCGGAGGTCCCTGGGACCAGTGGATGCAGGGCCAGTTTCCCAGGGTGTGAGCATCTCCACCGGGACCTGGGACAGCAGGCACGCGCCACCAGGCGCTCTCTTGGCCCCAGGGAAGAACCCTGTGGGACCTCTGGATCAGGAGCAAGGCCCTCCTCCTCTGCAGGATGGTGGGACATTTGGCAAAGGACTTCTCCACCTCCACCTTGGAGGAACTGCGGAGACCAGTGAAAGGGCACCACTGTCCCACCCTGGCCCAGGTAACGGGGGACAGGACAGGACACGGGGCCGAGGGATCCTCTGCCAAAGGTGCCCGGACTCTGAGCCCTGTGGGCGAGCGCCCCTCTCCCACCTGAGCTCATTCTCCAGGGTTCCTGCGGGGGAGCACCCTCAGCCCCCCAGCGCTCAGGCTGCTCTGGGTCCTGTGGGTGAGCGCCCCTCACCCGGCAGTGCTCAGGCAGCCCTGAGTGGGTGGCGGGGAGCAGCCCTGGCCCGCGGGGGCTCAGGCTTCCCTAGTTGCTGGGGGTGAGCGCCCCTCCCTGAGGCAGTGCTGGGCCTGGCGTGGTGGTTGTGGGGGAGCGCCCCCAGGCGGCCTCAGGTCCCCAGTGTGCTCTGGGCCCTGCTGGTGAGCGCCCCTCGCCCTGCAGTGCTCAGTGTGCTCTTGGGGGTGCTGCGGGTGCGAGGTCCCCACCCCCGGTCCCAGCCCTGTTCCCTCTCCCCAAGATCCTGCTTGGGGAGGGCTCCTGGGACACTAGCATTGCTGCGGCACTGCGGCCTTTGGGTGAGCGCCCCTCGCCCATCAGCGCCCAGTGTCCTCAGGGTCCTGCGGGCAGGCAAGCGCCTGTGTTGCGGGGGTGGGGGTGGGGGTGGGGGCCCCGGAGGCTTCCCTGTGGTCCTCCGGGGCCTGCGGGTGAGCGCCCCTCGCCCGCGGGTCCTCGGTGCGCCAGGGCCTCCCAGGTGAGCCCCCCAGGCGCCCTAAGGACCAGTGAGCTCTGGGGCCCGCGGGTGAGCGCCCCTCGCCCGCAGGTCCCCAGGGTCCCCCGCGTCCTGAGGCTGAGCGCCCCCCGGCTCAGTCCCCTCTGGGCCCTGTGGGTGAGCGCCCCTCGCCCAGCAGTGCTCAGGGTGTCTCCTCCGGGGCCTGCGGGGGGTGGTGCCCCTCCCTCCCCAGTGCTCAGTCTGCCCTGGGCCCAGCGGGTGTGCGCCCCTCGCCCGCCAGGGCCCAGTCCCCTCTGAACCCCAATGCCCCCTGGTGCCCGGGGAGCGAACTGTGTGGGTGGTGGGGGCTCTCCCTCCCAGGCTGGGACACCCTCTTGGGCCTGAGGGGTGAAGCGTCCCTGTCAAGGCCACCTGGGAAGCTTGGAGAGCACCCTGGATACCTGCTCTGGGCCCACACTCTGCTCGGCCTTTGCTGTGGCCCTTCAGGCAGGCTTGTCCAGAGAACCTGCGAGCCCAAGACCACTCAACTCACTGTTTGGGCATCTCAACTCCAAGGGCACGCAGCCCCAAGGACCGGGATCCATCCCGCAGGACACACCATTTTCTGGCCTTTCTGCCCCTGGGGCTGTGCTCCTGTGCTCGCCTGGCCTGCGCCCGGGATTGCGGAGGTCCCTGGGACCAGTGGATGCAGGGCCAGTTTCCCAGGGTGTGAGCATCTCCACCGGGACCTGGGACAGCAGGCACGCGCCACCAGGGGCTCTCTTGGCCCCAGGGAAGAACCCTGTGGGACCTCTGGATCAGGAGCAAGGCCCTCCTCCTCTGCAGGATGGTGGGACATTTGGCAAAGGACTTCTCCACCTCCACCTTGGAGGAACTGCGGAGACCAGTGAAAGGGCACCACTGTCCCACCCTGGCCCAGGTAACGGGGGACAGGACAGGACACGGGGCCGAGGGATCCTCTGCCAAAGGTGCCCGGACTCTGAGCCCTGTGGGCGAGCGCCCCTCTCCCACCTGAGCTCATTCTCCAGGGTTCCTGCGGGGGAGCACCCTCAGCCCCCCAGCGCTCAGGCTGCTCTGGGTCCTGTGGGTGAGCGCCCCTCACCCGGCAGTGCTCAGGCAGCCCTGAGTGGGTGGCGGGGAGCAGCCCTGGCCCGCGGGGGCTCAGGCTTCCCTAGTTGCTGGGGGTGAGCGCCCCTCCCTGAGGCAGTGCTGGGCCTGGCCTGGTGGTTGTGGGGGAGCGCCCCCAGGCGGCCTCAGGTCCCCAGTGTGCTCTGGGCCCTGCTGGTGAGCGCCCCTCGCCCTGCAGTGCTCAGTGTGCTCTTGGGGGTGCTGCGGGTGCGAGGTCCCCACCCCCGGTCCCAGCCCTGTTCCCTCTCCCCAAGATCCTGCTTGGGGAGGGCTCCTGGGACACTAGCATTGCTGCGGCACTGCGGCCTTTGGGTGAGCGCCCCTCGCCCATCAGCGCCCAGTGTCCTCAGGGTCCTGCGGGCAGGCAAGCGCCTGTGTTGCGGGGGTGGGGGTGGGGGTGGGGGCCCCGGAGGCTTCCCTGTGGTCCTCCGGGGCCTGCGGGTGAGCGCCCCTCGCCCGCGGGTCCTCGGTGCGCCAGGGCCTCCCGGGTGAGCCCCCCAGGAGCCCTAAGGACCAGTGAGCTCTGGGGCCCGCGGGTGAGCGCCCCTCGCCCGCAGGTCCCCAGGGTCCCCCGCGTCCTGAGGCTGAGCGCCCCCCGGCTCAGTCCCCTCTGGGCCCTGTGGGTGAGCGCCCCTCGCCCAGCAGTGCTCAGGGGGTCTCCTCCGGGGCCTGCGGGGGGTGGTGCCCCTCCCTCTCCAGTGCTCAGTCTGCCCTGGGCCTGGCGGTTGAGCGACCCTCGCCCGCCAGGGCCCAGTCCCCTCTGAACCCCAATGCCCCCTGGTGCCCGGGGAGCGAACTGTGTGGGTGGTGGGGGCTCTCCCTCCCAGGCTGGGACACCCTCTTGGGCCTGAGGGGTGAAGCGTCCCTGTCAAGGCCACCTGGGAAGCTTGGAGAGCACCCTGGATACCTGCTCTGGGCCCACACTCTGCTCGGCCTTTGCTGTGGCCCTTCAGGCAGGCTTGTCCAGAGAACCTGCGAGCCCAAGACCACTCAACTCACTGTTTGGCATCTCAACTCCAAGGGCACGCAGCCCCAAGGACCGGGATCCATCCCGCAGGACACACCATTTTCTGGCCTTTCTGCCCCTGGGGCTGTGCTCCTGTGCTCCCCTGGCCTGCGCCCGGGATTGCGGAGGTCCCTGGGACCAGTGGATGCAGGGCCAGTTTCCCAGGGTGTGAGCATCTCCACCGGGACCCGGGACAGCAGGCACGCGCCACCAGGCGCTCTCTTGGCCCCAGGGAAGAACCCTGTGGGACCTCTGGATCAGGAGCAAGGCCCTCCTCCTCTGCAGGATGGTGGGACATTTGGCAAAGGACTTCTCCACCTCCACCTTGGAGGAACTGCGGAGACCAGTGAAAGGGCACCACTGTCCCACCCTGGCCCAGGTAAATGGGGACAGGACAGGACACGGGGCCGAGGGATCCTCTGCCAAAGGTGCCCGGACTCTGAGCCCTGTGGGCGAGCGCCCCTCTCCCACCTGAGCTCATTCTCCAGGGTTCCTGCGGGGGAGCACCCTCAGCCCCCCAGCGCTCAGGCTGCTCTGGGTCCTGTGGGTGAGCGCCCCTCACCCGGCAGTGCTCAGGCAGCCCTGAGTGGGTGGCGGGGAGCAGCCCTGGCCCGCGGGGGCTCAGGCTTCCCTAGTTGCTGGGGGTGAGCGCCCCTCCCTGAGGCAGTGCTGGGCCTGGCCTGGTGGCTGTGGGGGAGCGCCCCCAGGCGGCCTCAGGTCCCCAGTGTGCTCTGGGCCCTGCTGGTGAGCGCCCCTCGCCCTGCAGTGCTCAGTGTGCTCTTGGGGGTGCTGCGGGTGCGAGGTCCCCACCCCCGGTCCCAGCCCTGTTCCCTCTCCCCAAGATCCTGCTTGGGGAGGGCTCCTGGGACACTAGCATTGCTGCGGCACTGCGGCCTTTGGGTGAGCACCCCTCGCCCATCAGCGCCCAGTGTCCTCAGGGTCCTGCGGGCAGGCAAGCGCCTGTGTTGCGGGGGTGGGGGTGGGGGTGGGGGCCCCGGAGGCTTCCCTGTGGTCCTCCGGGGCCTGCGGGTGAGCGCCCCTCGCCCGCGGGTCCTCGGTGCGCCAGGGCCTCCCGGGGTGAGCCCCCCAGGAGCCCTAAGGACCGTGAGCTCTGGGGCCCGCGGGTGAGCGCCCCTCGCCCGCAGGTCCCCAGGGTCCCCCGCGTCCTGAGGCTGAGCGCCCCCCGGCTCAGTCCCCTCTGGGCCCTGTGGGTGAGCGCCCCTCGCCCAGCAGTGCTCAGGGGGTCTCCTCCGGGGCCTGCGGGGGGTGGTGCCCCTCCCTCTCCAGTGCTCAGTCTGCCCTGGGCCTGGCGGTTGAGCGACCCTCGCCCGCCAGGGCCCAGTCCCCTCTGAACCCCAATGCCCCCTGGTGCCCGGGGAGCGAACTGTGTGGGTGGTGGGGGCTCTCCCTCCCAGGCTGGGACACCCTCTTGGGCCTGAGGGGTGAAGCGTCCCTGTCAAGGCCACCTGGGAAGCTTGGAGAGCACCCTGGATACCTGCTCTGGGCCCACACTCTGCTCGGCCTTTGCTGTGGCCCTTCAGGCAGGCTTGTCCAGAGAACCTGCGAGCCCAAGACCACTCAACTCACTGTTTGGGCATCTCAACTCCAAGGGCACGCAGCCCCAAGGACCGGGATCCATCCCGCAGGACACACCATTTTCTGGCCTTTCTGCCCCTGGGGCTGTGCTCCTGTGCTCCCCTGGCCTGCGCCCGGGATTGCGGAGGTCCCTGGGACCAGTGGATGCAGGGCCAGTTTCCCAGGGTGTGAGCATCTCCACCGGGACCCGGGACAGCAGGCACGCGCCACCAGGCGCTCTCTTGGCCCCAGGGAAGAACCCTGTGGGACCTCTGGATCAGGAGCAAGGCCCTCCTCCTCTGCAGGATGGTGGGACATTTGGCAAAGGACTTCTCCACCTCCACCTTGGAGGAACTGCGGAGACCAGTGAAAGGGCACCACTGTCCCACCCTGGCCCAGGTAACGGGGGACAGGACAGGACACGGGGCCGAGGGATCCTCTGCCAAAGGTGCCCGGACTCTGAGCCCTGTGGGCGAGCGCCCCTCTCCCACCTGAGCTCATTCTCCAGGGTTCCTGCGGGGGAGCACCCTCAGCCCCCCAGCGCTCAGGCTGCTCTGGGTCCTGTGGGTGAGCGCCCCTCACCCGGCAGTGCTCAGGCAGCCCTGAGTGGGTGGCGGGGAGCAGCCCTGGCCCGCGGGGGCTCAGGCTTCCCTAGTTGCTGGGGGTGAGCGCCCCTCCCTGAGGCAGTGCTGGGCCTGGCCTGGTGGCTGTGGGGGAGCGCCCCCAGGCGGCCTCAGGTCCCCAGTGTGCTCTGGGCCCTGCTGGTGAGCGCCCCTCGCCCTGCAGTGCTCAGTGTGCTCTTGGGGGTGCTGCGGGTGCGAGGTCCCCACCCCCGGTCCCAGCCCTGTTCCCTCTCCCCAAGATCCTGCTTGGGGAGGGCTCCTGGGACACTAGCATTGCTGCGGCACTGCGGCCTTTGGGTGAGCACCCCTCGCCCATCAGCGCCCAGTGTCCTCAGGGTCCTGCGGGCAGGCAAGCGCCTGTGTTGCGGGGGTGGGGGTGGGGGTGGGGGCCCCGGAGGCTTCCCTGTGGTCCTCCGGGGCCTGCGGGTGAGCGCCCCTCGCCCGCGGGTCCTCGGTGCGCCAGGGCCTCCCGGGTGAGCCCCCCAGGAGCCCTAAGGACCAGTGAGCTCTGGGGCCCGCGGGTGAGCGCCCCTCGCCCGCAGGTCCCCAGGGTCCCCCGCGTCCTGAGGCTGAGCGCCCCCCGGCTCAGTCCCCTCTGGGCCCTGTGGGTGAGCGCCCCTCGCCCAGCAGTGCTCAGGGGGTCTCCTCCGGGGCCTGCGGGGGGTGGTGCCCCTCCCTCTCCAGTGCTCAGTCTGCCCTGGGCCTGTCGGGTGAGCGCCCCTCGCCCGCCAGGGCCCAGTCCCCTCTGAACCCCAATGCCCCCTGGTGCCCGGGGAGCGAACTGTGTGGGTGGTGGGGGCTCTCCCTCCCAGGCTGGGACACCCTCTTGGGCCTGAGGGGTGAAGCGTCCCTGTCAAGGCCACCTGGGAAGCTTGGAGAGCACCCTGGATACTTGCTCTGGGCCCACACTCTGCTCGGCCTTTGCTGTGGCCCTTCAGGCAGGCTTGTCCAGAGAACCTGCGAGCCCAAGACCACTCAACTCACTGTTTGGGCATCTCAACTCCAAGGGCACGCAGCCCCAAGGACCGGGATCCATCCCGCAGGACACACCATTTTCTGGCCTTTCTGCCCCTGGGGCTGTGCTCCTGTGCTCCCCTGGCCTGCGCCCGGGATTGCGGAGGTCCCTGGGACCAGTGGATGCAGGGCCAGTTTCCCAGGGTGTGAGCATCTCCACCGGGACCTGGGACAGCAGGCACGCGCCACCAGGCGCTCTCTTGGCCCCAGGGAAGAACCCTGTGGGACCTCTGGATCAGGAGCAAGGCCCTCCTCCTCTGCAGGATGGTGGGACATTTGGCAAAGGACTTCTCCACCTCCACCTTGGAGGAACTGCGGAGACCAGTGAAAGGGCACCACTGTCCCACCCTGGCCCAGGTAACGGGGGACAGGACAGGACACGGGGCCGAGGGATCCTCTGCCAAAGGTGCCCGGACTCTGAGCCCTGTGGGCGAGCGCCCCTCTCCCACCTGAGCTCATTCTCCAGGGTTCCTGCGGGGGAGCACCCTCAGCCCCCCAGCGCTCAGGCTGCTCTGGGTCCTGTGGGTGAGCGCCCCTCACCCGGCAGTGCTCAGGCAGCCCTGAGTGGGTGGCGGGGAGCAGCCCTGGCCCGCGGGGGCTCAGGCTTCCCTAGTTGCTGGGGGTGAGCGCCCCTCCCTGAGGCAGTGCTGGGCCTGGCGTGGTGGTTGTGGGGGAGCGCCCCCAGGCGGCCTCAGGTCCCCAGTGTGCTCTGGGCCCTGCTGGTGAGCGCCCCTCGCCCTGCAGTGCTCAGTGTGCTCTTGGGGGTGCTGCGGGTGCGAGGTCCCCACCCCCGGTCCCAGCCCTGTTCCCTCTCCCCAAGATCCTGCTTGGGGAGGGCTCCTGGGACACTAGCATTGCTGCGGCACTGCGGCCTTTGGGTGAGCGCCCCTCGCCCATCAGCGCCCAGTGTCCTCAGGGTCCTGCGGGCAGGCAAGCGCCTGTGTTGCGGGGGTGGGGGTGGGGGTGGGGGCCCCGGAGGCTTCCCTGTGGTCCTCCGGGGCCTGCGGGTGAGCGCCCCTCGCCCGCGGGTCCTCGGTGCGCCAGGGCCTCCCAGGTGAGCCCCCCAGGCGCCCTAAGGACCAGTGAGCTCTGGGGCCCGCGGGTGAGCGCCCCTCGCCCGCAGGTCCCCAGGGTCCCCCGCGTCCTGAGGCTGAGCGCCCCCCGGCTCAGTCCCCTCTGGGCCCTGTGGGTGAGCGCCCCTCGCCCAGCAGTGCTCAGGGTGTCTCCTCCGGGGCCTGCGGGGGGTGGTGCCCCTCCCTCCCCAGTGCTCAGTCTGCCCTGGGCCCAGCGGGTGTGCGCCCCTCGCCCGCCAGGGCCCAGTCCCCTCTGAACCCCAATGCCCCCTGGTGCCCGGGGAGCGAACTGTGTGGGTGGTGGGGGCTCTCCCTCCCAGGCTGGGACACCCTCTTGGGCCTGAGGGGTGAAGCGTCCCTGTCAAGGCCACCTGGGAAGCTTGGAGAGCACCCTGGATACCTGCTCTGGGCCCACACTCTGCTCGGCCTTTGCTGTGGCCCTTCAGGCAGGCTTGTCCAGAGAACCTGCGAGCCCAAGACCACTCAACTCACTGTTTGGGCATCTCAACTCCAAGGGCACGCAGCCCCAAGGACCGGGATCCATCCCGCCGGACACACCATTTTCTGGCCTTTCTGCCCCTGGGGCTGTGCTCCTGTGCTCGCCTGGCCTGCGCCCGGGATTGCGGAGGTCCCTGGGACCAGTGGATGCAGGGCCAGTTTCCCAGGGTGTGAGCATCTCCACCAGGACCCGGGACAGCAGGCACGCGCCACCAGGCGCTCTCTTGGCCCCAGGGAAGAACCCTGTGGGACCTCTGGATCAGGAGCAAGGCCCTCCTCCTCTGCAGGATGGTGGGACATTTGGCAAAGGACTTCTCCACCTCCACCTTGGAGGAACTGCGGAGACCAGTGAAAGGGCACCACTGTCCCACCCTGGCCCAGGTAACGGGGGACAGGACAGGACACGGGGCCGAGGGATCCTCTGCCAAAGGTGCCCGGACTCTGAGCCCTGTGGGCGAGCGCCCCTCTCCCACCTGAGCTCATTCTCCAGGGTTCCTGCGGGGGAGCACCCTCAGCCCCCCAGCGCTCAGGCTGCTCTGGGTCCTGTGGGTGAGCGCCCCTCACCCGGCAGTGCTCAGGCAGCCCTGAGTGGGTGGCGGGGAGCAGCCCTGGCCCGCGGGGGCTCAGGCTTCCCTAGTTGCTGGGGGTGAGCGCCCCTCCCTGAGGCAGTGCTGGGCCTGGCCTGGTGGCTGTGGGGGAGCGCCCCCAGGCGGCCTCAGGTCCCCAGTGTGCTCTGGGCCCTGCTGGTGAGCGCCCCTCGCCCTGCAGTGCTCAGTGTGCTCTTGGGGGTGCTGGGGGTGCGAGGTCCCCACCCCCGGTCCCAGCCCTGTTCCCTCTCCCCAAGATCCTGCTTGGGGAGGGCTCCTGGGACACTAGCATTGCTGCGGCACTGCGGCCTTTGGGTGAGCGCCCCTCGCCCATCAGCGCCCAGTGTCCTCAGGGTCCTGCGGGCAGGCAAGCGCCTGTGTTGCAGGGGTGGGGGTGGGGGTGGGGGCCCCGGAGGCTTCCCTGTGGTCCTCCGGGGCCTGCGGGTGAGCGCCCCTCGCCCGCGGGTCCTCGGTGCGCCAGGGCCTCCCGGGTGAGCCCCCCAGGAGCCCTAAGGACCAGTGAGCTCTGGGGCCCGCGGGTGAGCGCCCCTCGCCCGCAGGTCCCCAGGGTCCCCCGCGTCCTGAGGCTGAGCGCCCCCCGGCTCAGTCCCCTCTGGGCCCTGTGGGTGAGCGCCCCTCGCCCAGCAGTGCTCAGGGGGTCTCCTCCGGGGCCTGCGGGGGGTGGTGCCCCTCCCTCTCCAGTGCTCAGTCTGCCCTGGGCCCGGCGGGTGAGCGCCCCTCGCCCGCCAGGGCCCAGTCCCCTCTGAACCCCAATGCCCCCTGGTGCCCTGGGAGCGAACTGTGTGGGTGGTGGGGGCTCTCCCTCCCAGGCTGGGACACCCTCTTGGGCCTGAGGGGTGAAGCGTCCCTGTCAAGGCCACCTGGGAAGCTTGGAGAGCACCCTGGATACTTGCTCTGGGCCCACACTCTGCTAGGCCTTTGCTGTGGCCCTTCAGGTAGGCTTGTCCAGAGAACCTGTGAGCCCAAGACCACTCAACTCACTGTTTGGGCATCTCAACTCCAAGGGCACGCAGCCCCAAGGACCGGGATCCATCCCGCAGGACACACCATTTTCTGGCCTTTCTGCCCCTGGGGCTGTGCTCCTGTGCTCGCCTGGCCTGCGCCCGGGATTGCGGAGGTCCCTGGGACCAGTGGATGCAGGGCCAGTTTCCCAGGGTGTGAGCATCTCCACCGGGACCCGGGACAGCAGGCACGTGCCACCAGGCGCTCTCTTGGCCCCAGGGAAGAACCCTGTGGGACCTCTGGATCAGGAGCAAGGCCCTCCTCCTCTGCAGGATGGTGGGACATTTGGCAAAGGACTTCTCCACCTCCACCTTGGAGGAACTGCGGAGACCAGTGAAAGGGCACCACTGTCCCACCCTGGCCCAGGTAACGGGGGACAGGACAGGACACGGGGCCGAGGGATCCTCTGCCAAAGGTGCCCGGACTCTGAGCCCTGTGGGCGAGCGCCCCTCTCCCACCTGAGCTCATTCTCCAGGGTTCCTGCGGGGGAGCACCCTCAGCCCCCCAGCGCTCAGGCTGCTCTGGGTCCTGTGGGTGAGCGCCCCTCACCTGGCAGTGCTCAGGCAGCCCTGAGTGGGTGGCGGGGAGCAGCCCTGGCCCGCGGGGGCTCAGGCTTCCCTAGTTGCTGGGGGTGAGCGCCCCTCCCTGAGGCAGTGCTGGGCCTGGCCTGGTGGCTGTGGGGGAGCGCCCCCAGGCGGCCTCAGGTCCCCAGTGTGCTCTGGGCCCTGCTGGTGAGCGCCCCTCGCCCTGCAGTGCTCAGTGTGCTCTTGGGGGTGCTGCGGGTGCGAGGTCCCCACCCCGGGTCCCAGCCCTGTTCCCTCTCCCCAAGATCCTGCTTGGGGAGGGCTCCTGGGACACTAGCATTGCTGCGGCACTGCGGCCTTTGGGTGAGCGCCCCTCGCCCATCAGCGCCCAGTGTCCTCAGGGTCCTGCGGGCAGGCAAGCGCCTGTGTTGCGGGGGTGGGGGTGGGGGTGGGGGCCCCGGAGGCTTCCCTGTGGTCCTCCGGGGCCTGCGGGTGAGCGCCCCTCGCCCGCGGGTCCTCGGTGCGCCAGGGCCTCCCGGGTGAGCCCCCCAGGAGCCCTAAGGACCAGTGAGCTCTGGGGCCCGCGGGTGAGCGCCCCTCGCACGCAGGTCCCCAGGGTCCCCCGCGTCCTGAGGCTGAGCGCCCCCCGGCTCAGTCCCCTCTGGGCCCTGTGGGTGAGCGCCCCTCGCCCAGCAGTGCTCAGGGGGTCTCCTCCGGGGCCTGCGGGGGGTGGTGCCCCTCCCTCCCCAGTGCTCAGTCTGCCCTGGGCCCAGCGGGTGAGCGCCCCTCGCCCGCCAGGGCCCAGTCCCCTCTGAACCCCAATGCCCCCTGGTGCCCGGGGAGCGAACTGTGTGGGTGGTGGGGGCTCTCCCTCCCAGGCTGGGACACCCTCTTGGGCCTGAGGGGTGAAGCGTCCCTGTCAAGGCCACCTGGGAAGCTTGGAGAGCACCATGGATACTTGCTCTGGGCCCACACTCTGCTCGGCCTTTGCTGTGGCCCTTCAGGCAGGCTTGTCCAGAGAACCTGCGAGCCCAAGACCACTCAACTCACTGTTTGGGCATCTCAACTCCAAGGGCACGCAGCCCCAAAAACCGGGATCCATCCCGCGGGACACACCATTTTCTGGCCTTTCTGCCCCTGGGGCTGTGCTCCTGTGCTCGCCTGGCCTGCGCCCGGGATTGCGGAGGTCCCTGGGACCAGTGGATGCAGGGCCAGTTTCCCAGGGTGTGAGCATCTCCACCGGGACCCGGGACAGCAGGCACGCGCCACCAGGCGCTCTCTTGGCCCCAGGGAAGAACCCTGTGGGACCTCTGGATCAGGAGCAAGGCCCTCCTCCTCTGCAGGATGGTGGGACATTTGGCAAAGGACTTCTCCACCTCCACCTTGGAGGAACTGCGGAGACCAGTGAAAGGGCACCACTG
Organism: Callospermophilus lateralis; assembly: GCF_048772815.1. NCBI lineage: Eukaryota > Metazoa > Chordata > Mammalia > Rodentia > Sciuridae > Callospermophilus > Callospermophilus lateralis. The sequence goes on from NW_027513458.1 coordinate 186,618, forward strand.
TCCCACCCTGGCCCAGGTAACGGGGGACAGGACAGGACACGGGGCCGAGGGATCCTCTGCCAAAGGTGCCCGGACTCTGAGCCCTGTGGGCGAGCGCCCCTCTCCCACCTGAGCTCATTCTCCAGGGTTCCTGCGGGGGAGCACCCTCAGCCCCCCAGCGCTCAGGCTGCTCTGGGTCCTGTGGGTGAGCGCCCCTCACCCGGCAGTGCTCAGGCAGCCCTGAGTGGGTGGCGGGGAGCAGCCCTGGCCCGCGGGGGCTCAGGCTTCCCTAGTTGCTGGGGGTGAGCGCCCCTCCCTGAGGCAGTGCTGGGCCTGGCCTGGTGGCTGTGGGGGAGCGCCCCCAGGCGGCCTCAGGTCCCCAGTGTGCTCTGGGCCCTGCTGGTGAGCGCCCCTCGCCCTGCAGTGCTCAGTGTGCTCTTGGGGGTGCTGCGGGTGCGAGGTCCCCACCCCCGGTCCCAGCCCTGTTCCCTCTCCCCAAGATCCTGCTTGGGGAGGGCTCCTGGGACACTAGCATTGCTGAGGCACTGCGGCCTTTGGGTGAGCGCCCCTCGCCCATCAGCGCCCAGTGTCCTCAGGGTCCTGCGGGCAGGCAAGCGCCTGTGTTGCGGGGGTGGGGGTGGGGGTGGGGGCCCCGGAGGCTTCCCTGTGGTCCTCCGGGGCCTGCGGGTGAGCGCCCCTCGCCCGCGGGTCCTCGGTGCGCCAGGGCCTCCCGGGTGAGCCCCCCAGGAGCCCTAAGGACCAGTGAGCTCTGGGGCCCGCGGGTGAGCGCCCCTCGCCCGCAGGTCCCCAGGGTCCCCCGCGTCCTGAGGCTGAGCCGCCCCCCGGCTCAGTCCCCTCTGGGCCCTGTGGGTGAGCGCCCCTCGCCCAGCAGTGCTCAGGGGGTCTCCTCCGGGGCTGCGGGGGTGGTGCCCCTCCCTCTCCAGTGCTCAGTCTGCCCTGGGCCTGTCGGGTGAGCGCCCCTCGCCCGCCAGGGCCCAGTCCCCTCTGAACCCCAATGCCCCCTGTGCCCGGGGAGCGAACTGTGTGGGGGTGGGGGCTCTCCCTCCCAGGCTGGGACACCCTCTTGGGCCTGAGGGGTGAAGCGTCCCTGTCAAGGCCACCTGGGAAGCTTGGAGAGCACCCTGGATACTTGCTCTGGGCCACACTCTGCTCGGCCTTTGCTGTGGCCCTTCAGGCAGGCTTGTCCAGAGAACCTGCGAGCCCAAGACCACTCAACTCACTGTTTGGGCATCTCACCTCCAAGGGCACGCAGCCCCAAGGACCGGGATCCATACCGCAGGACACACCATTTCTGGCCTTTCTGCCCCTGGGGCTGTGCTCCTGTGCTCCCCTGGCCTGCGCCCGGGGATTGCGGAGGTCCCTGGGACCAGTGGATGCAGGGCCAGTTTCCCAGGGTGTGAGCATCTCCACCGGGACCCGGGACAGCAGGCACGCGCCACCAGGGGCTCTCTTGGCCCCAGGGAAGAACCCTGTGGGACCTCTGGATCAGGAGCAAGGCCCTCCTCCTCTGCAGGATGGTGGGACATTTGGCAAAGGACTTCTCCACCTCCACCTGGGAGGAACGGCGGAGACCAGTGAAAGGCACCACTGTCCCACCCTGGCCCAGGTAACGGGGGACAGGACAGGACACGGGGCCGAGGGATCCTCTGCCAAAGGTGCCCGGACTCTGAGCCCTGTGGGCGAGCGCCCCTCTCCCACCTGAGCTCATTCTCCAGGGTTCCTGCGGGGGAGCACCCTCAGCCCCCCAGCGCTCAGGCTGCTCTGGGTCCTGTGGGTGAGCGCCCCTCAACCCGGCAGTGCTCAGGCAGCCCTGAGTGGGTGGCGGGGAGCAGCCCTGGCCCGCGGGGGCTCAGGCTTCCCTAGTTGCTGGGGGTGAGCGCCCCTCCCTGAGGCAGTGCTGGGCCTGGCCTGGTGGCTGTGGGGGAGCGCCCCCAGGCGGCCTCAGGTCCCCAGTGTGCTCTGGGCCCTGCTGGTGAGCGCCCCTCGCCCTGCAGTGCTCAGTGTGCTCTTGGGGGTGCCTGCGGGTGCGAGGTCCCCACCCCCCGGTCCCAGCCCTGTTCCCTCTCCCCAAGATCCTGCTTGGGGAGGGCTCCTGGGACACTAGCTTTGCTGAGGCACTGCGGCCTTTGGGTGAGCGCCCTCGCCCATCAGCGCCCAGTGTCCTCAGGGTCCTGCGGGCAGGCAAGCGCCTGTGTTGCGGGGGTGGGGGTGGGGGTGGGGGCCCCGGAGGCTTCCCTGTGGTCCTCCGGGGCCTGCGGGTGAGCGCCCCTCGCCCGCGGGTCCTCGGTGCGCCAGGGCCTCCCGGGTGAGCCCCCCAGGAGCCCTAAGGACCAGTGAGCTCTGGGGCCCGCGGGTGAGCGCCCCTCGCCCGCAGTTCCCCAGGGTCCCCCGCGTCCTGAGGCTGAGCGCCCCCCGGCTCAGTCCCCTCTGGGCCCTGAGGTGAGCGCCCCTCGCCCAGCAGTGCTCAGGGGGTCTCCCCCGGGGCCTGCGGGGGGTGGTGCCCCTCCCTCTCCAGTGCTCAGTCTGCCCTGGGCCTGGCGGTTGAGCGCCCCTCGCCCGCCAGGGCCCAGTCCCCTCTGAACCCCAATGCCCCCTGGTGCCCGGGGAGCGAACTGTGAGGGTGGTGGGGGCTCTCCCTCCCAGGCTGGGACACCCTCTGGGCCTGAGGGGTGAAGCGTCCCTGTCAAGGCCACCTGGGAAGCTTGGAGAGCACCCTGGATACTTGCTCTGGGCCCACACTCTGCTCGGCCTTTGCTGTGGCCCTTCAGGCAGGCTTGTCCAGAGAACCTGCTGAGCCCAAGACCACTCAACTCACTGTTAGGGCATCTCAACTCCAAGGGCACG